>NW_027468620.1:9905533-9958033 GCF_046254945.1 Alosa pseudoharengus | reverse complement strand
TGACGCATTCTTGTTTTTAGACTCTGATTGTATCCATTAACATTTCGCTTGGCTGCACAACGTCAGCAGTCTGCTTTCTCTAAGAGTAAAGCTGAGAAGGTGATTATTTTTAATGTGCGCAGTATGTCTGTCAAAGACTGCAGACACCCTTGCTGTCATTATTGTCTGTAGTAGATGATTCTTGCAGAGAGGACTGTCTTAGAAAGTCAAGGTCGTGTGGGTGTATTCTCTTAAATGTGCTGCTCCGTGTGGTCGGGCTCGGTTCTACGTGGCGTCAGCTTCGAGCATGTGGCTTGGATTTCTCACAAGGTCATTCCAGTCGTCATTTGGACACATATTGTCCTCCCACCCGTTTCTATTTGATTAAATGATGCAGAACTTCAGGGGAATTGCCAACAGCTGCCTGTGATTTTGCCAGAGATGAATTTACTTTTTTACAATACAGTTTTTGTTAGTTTTACTTTTTTTACAAATGTAGAGAAGAGGATGTGTGTGGTGGCACGACTGTTTCAAACAAATGTGTGTGCCATGGCAATACACAGTAAAAGCTAAAAGTACCATAACTCTCAGGCATAAAGTAAGTAATAGTACTATTGTAATCAAGTGAAATGTATGTGAGATACGCTCATTTATCTTTCATTTCTGACAGAGTGGTCTGCTGCCTATCAAAGATCTCTCTGGCTTGTCAGAGATGCTGTCCAAGGCCACGCGGCACATATCTGGGTGAGTTAGGAACACTATGTTGTTGTCTTTACTCTTGACATCCTCACTTCTTCATGACATACTTTGCTCTTTTTCTTACATCAACACACTAATCTCTACCCACTCAGGTAATTCCATCTTTGGATCATCATCATCATCATCCCCAGTGCTTTAATGTGATTTCTTAGCGTAATTAGCATGTAGTTTCCATGGCCTCCAACCCCTCATTTAGCCACATGCGTGTGGCATGCTCATACTCAACTTACACTGTAGTTCACTTTCACACTGATTCCAAGAATCCCCATTTTCCAGTATCTGCCCTTCCTTATTTCCGATCCGTGTAAACCAGCTCCCCTCTCATGGAACTCCACGCTGCTCAGTCTGAAATGGCTGCTTCACTGGAAAGTGGCATGCCGACCCGCAACAAGCAGTGAGTCTGATTTCAGTGAATGCTTTGAGACAGAGCCAGTGCCATGAGGAAGGGAGTAAAGGCATTTTACCGCTATTTGGGACCTAATTTGCCCACAACAACCCCATTCAGCCATTTGAAGGACAACTCCAGTCTCAGAACAACCCAGGTCTAGTCTATTTTTGGATGACAAGTGTAAACTGTTTGGGACCAAAACAATGTTAATCAGAGTAGTTTTGAGTAAGACAGGAAATAGCATGCAGCGATACTGTAGCCTTGAGGGTCAGCAAGCTATGTCTTTAACCCACTGACAAGGCTCAAAATATCATTGCACTTCTGTGATACTGTTGAGAGGGTCCCTACAGGCAGACAGAAAGAGCATAAAAAGGACTGTTTGGTTAAATATTTTCCGGTCGCTAAGACTATGCTATGTGCTGTTTAGTTGGAAATGCATATTCTGGTCTTACTCAATACTGCCCTGATTAAAGTGGTTAGTGGTGTTCATTGATGTTTCAAAACAAGTAGCGTAGTGAAATACAGTTTCTGTCGTGTTTTATTTGCCATTTTGTAAAATCCCATTGATTTCTGTTGGAAGACTCATTGCACGTTGATATTACTGCGCCACCGGAAATGGAAACGGGGGCTGTTTACATTTGGTTGTAGTCTTTCCGCGAGACCTTCTTTTACTGTCTATGCTTCAGGCTCAAATATTGAGGGGAAGTTTATACGCGGTTGTGAGGTATCTGAAAAAATTGTTCCACAAGAGCAAATAACACGGCTGGAAATCATACATTGCACCGATATATTTGTTTTTAATAATAAACGAACACCACTAACCACTTGGTGAGTTGCACAGTTTTGAAAACGAACGTTAAGGGTTGTTTTAAGGACATGTTTGTGCATGCCCATAGGCATCCACTCTGAAGCAGTAAAGGCGATTCAAAACAAGTCAGAAAAGTCGAGACATCGTCAAAATTTCGGTGTCTATGCCCCAGCTGTGGCGCCTGCGCCGTGTGCCGGCGACCCGGGTTCGATTCCCGTCCGTGGTCCTTTCCAGATCCCACCCCTGATCTCTCTCCCATTCGCTTCCTGTCACTCTCCACTGTCCTATCATTAAAGGCATAAAAAAGCCCCCCCCCAAAAAAATGTCGGTGTCATCCAAAACAAACCAGAAAAGGGACTCAAAGTGCTAAATACCGGAATAATCCTTTAACATTGTTTTGGTCTCCATCGAAAGTTGGGTTTGCTTGTCCTTTAAGTTGGAGGATAGATGGTTTGAATTGTAATAACAGCTTGAGCATTTTACTGATGAACTCATGGATACACCCATGCAGTATATCACCTTTGAACAGATAACCTTCTCATTGTTGTGTGTGTGTGTGTGTGTGTGTGTGTGTGTGTGTGTGTGTGTGTGTGTGTGTGTGTGTGTGTGTGTGTGTGTGTGTGTGTGGAGCAGCACCCCATCTGTGTACTTGTGTTGGTTGTGTTTGTGCTTAGAAAGTCTCTCTTATCTGACAACCTACAGTACATCACACTGGGGTGAGGGAGGGGACCAGAGTGAGAGAGTGCCAGCTAAGTGCAGTGTGATCAACACAGTGTGTGTGTGTGTGTGTTGTGTGCTAAAGCATGCTTGTGTGTATTTCTATTAGTTTTTTTGTGTATATGTATGTATGTACTGTATGTGTGTGCATGTGCATGAGTGTGTGTGTGTAGGCGTGTGTGTGTGTGTGTGTGCCTGTGTGTGTGATGGTGACAACAAAGTGCCTCACACTGCCAACTGAGGAGAGGTTATTTCTGACATGCCAGAGTTTACAGCCATAGCCGAGAGAGACCCAATGCATATTCATGCCTCTGCATCTCACATACTCTCTCTCTCTCTCTCTCTCTCTCTCTCTCTCTTTTCCATGGCCCGCTGTGGAGACAATGCCAGAAATGTCCTCTGTCGTTCTAATTGTTCCTGTGCCGCATCTCTGTTTACAAAATGTTTTGTTTGGCTGTCTTTGACTTTGTTGTTCAAAGCCGATTGCGAACGTCAGTTTTGCTGTTTGATGTTTTCCGGATGAGTCGAGTGGATTGTTCTCGTCGGCAGAGGCGTGTGTATCTCCTGTGTTTGTCTTTGCATTAGGTGTTTAATAATTCACTATGATGATCAGCAACATTGACTGTCCTTGCCAAATGTTAATTCAAGTGTAGTGCATCTCTGTTGTTTTTTTTTATGTCGTTGTTGTTGGGTTTGTTTTTGTTTTTTGTTTTTGTCAAAGACAAGTGTATGCCATAGTTTTGTGTTCGCTGCAGCTGTCGTCAGTTTGCAGCTTTGTTAGGGTGATGGCGAACAGGCACATGATGATGAGCTGAAAACGGTGTCCATCTCTGGGGCCGTTAGCCAACTCACTAGCATGCTTATGGTGAGGCCCTCAGAGAAGGGGTGTGTGTGTGTGTGTGTTTGTGTTTGTGTGTTCTGAGGATTGGAGTAATGAGGGTGCGTGGGTGTATATGTGCAAGCATTTGTGTGTGTCTGTGTTCTTAGGATAAGAGTTGTGTGTGTGTGTGTGTGTGTGTGTGTGTGTGTGTGTGTGTGTGTGTGTGTGTGTGTGTGTGTGTGTGTGTGTGTGTGTGTGTGTGTGTGTGCGTGCGCGCATATGTGCATATAGGTGTGTGTGTGTGTGTTCAGAGGTAAGGAGTTGCAGAAGAGGCTATAGGTAGACAGCTCTCTTTCATGAATCTTTCATTAGGCAGAGGAGCAGATGCCTCTCACCTTTTCTGGAAGAAACCACAGCTTCCCTCCACTGCCAGATGTGTGAACAGGTTACTCACATTTACACCCACACAGCAAGATATTTGACTAACTGCTAACTGTTGCTAGTAAAATAGACACATCTATTCAGGTAAACAAGACTAACGCTTTCTGACATCTAGATCTAAGTATTATCCTTTCTTATGATATATTGATGTTTCAGGCTACAACACCTTGCCAGAACCTGAATGTCAAATTACACAAGGTCTATGGTCTGTGTCTATATTATAAGCATGGTTGGTAGAATGAATGACGAATTCAGTGTCTCTTTACAGTTTTATTGTGCACCAGAGACATTTGTTTGTAGAGCTGACTCTTAAAGCATCACAAACCAAGCCTAAATGTCTGTTTTCACAAGCACACTCTTTGAGCAGGAAGGAGAATCCTGGATTAAATGTACTCCCATGGGTCTAAATGTCTGAATGTCACTCCACAGAGAGACAATGCTGAATGCCAGCTCTGAGGGAGATGGAGGTGACTGCAGGGCCGGACCTTGAGCTGTGTTTTTTCCACCCGCGGTTCTCAGCTTTGTTCCAACGATCTCATGCTTAAGTCTGACATGCAATTTCCTGTTGGATTGGAGGCGCAGATGCGATGGCGATGGGTTGAAATAATGGTGGCATGAAAGGAGAAAAACAGCGATGGAGGGTGACGTGGTGGTGGTGGGGGTGGCAGACAGTTGGGATTTATGTTGCCAGTGATGTCCTCGATTGCTGCAATAAATGGCAGCAGGGAGTGTTATGTGTTAGCGCCGAAAAGACACCATTAACTTCCACCCACTCGTCAGAGCCCCAGGCCTGCAGTGCCAGGATGAGAGATGTATTTTTAGTTTCCCAAACTATCACTAGCACTCTTCTCTCAACCTGTTTTTTTTCCAACAACAAATCACTTTCTGATCCAGGATTAAACTTCTTCAAATGATAACCGCTATTTATAAATCCAGTTACACCAATGAAGAAGTACAGATATTTAATTTGACTGTGAGAGAAAGCGAGGCTCATTTCATGCTTGAACAGCGACACCATTGGCACAGATTTTCTTTTTCTACTTCTTCTTCCTTAATGTTTTTCTCATAATGAGAGACTCAAAGGAAAAAGTAGTTTTTAACAAACAAAACTTGGAATGCATTTCCCATTCTTTCTTTCTCTCCCTCCTCCCCTCTCTCTCTCCCCCTCTGTCTCCTTTATTCTGATGCCTCAGCCAATCAAGTTTCCTCAGACCCTTTCAAGCATCCATATTGCTTCCCTGCCAGGCCCCCAACGCCATCCATCTCTTGCCGTCCTTTGCCAGACGCCCAATCAGCGCTGCTGCCTTGTACCGCCGCTAATACCGAGCACGGTAAATTGGCTCGACACTGCTAAAAGCGTCCTCAGCATTTGGAAGAGGCGGCAGTGTGTTAGATAATGAGCGGCGAGCTAACTTTGCCCCGTCAGCGTCGGCTAAAGCCTGCTGGGAAACACATATGCCTTCGTTAATTGTGAAGAGGGAGTTCAGACCGAGATAAAGCGTGTCCCTTCTAGGCAAAGAAACATCAAGGTAAAAAATTAGCAGTTTGTTCAGAGCAAACAGGAGGCACACTTTTAAGCTGCCGTTCCTGTTGCTAGTCTCCGTGTGCTTCCCTGCACCTGGCACTAACGGAAGAATTTTAACCATGTAGGGAGGTGCATTTCAATTGTTCAAAATAATCTTCTTGTCTCATCCTTCAAGCAGTCTGAAAAATCACAAACCATTCTGACTCTGACTTTATTTTCTACATCTATATTCTCCCCCCAAAAAGCATTTGATTTGATATGTAACAGAAAGACATAGTTACACTTTACTTGACAGTATCGACATAAGAGTGATATGACACAGTCATGAACGTGTCATAAACAAGTCATAAATGTTTATGACATAACGCTTCTGTTATTAAGTGACATTAGGTTTTTGTCCTAACAAGTTAGGGTTAGGATTAGGATTAGGGTTAGAGGTTAGGATTAGGGTTAGGGTTAGGTGAGGGGAAATTGATCTTTTATGGGAGCATCATAGCCTAGAGTGCGCTGGCCAATTGTGTCAGAACAGACGGGTGCTGGGTGTGAGGGAAAACCTGTTTTGTGTCAGAGGGTAGTATGTGTGTGTTATAAGCCATATATATACCAACAAAGGAAGCATAATTAGCACCTTTGTCCGTCCACAAGAAACGCACGTAGTGCCTTGCCAGGTTATGTGGAATTCATTAAGCATTCACTTCATCAGGTAAACAGTGTTAGTCACCACCTTACAGTGCCCACAACTCACCGATCATCATTCAGTCACACACACAGTTAAATAGGAACAATGGCACATGACTAAAAAGAAATAACAAGTTTAGCAAATGAAATAGGCCTAATCATAATCATGAATCATAATAATCATGAAATAATCAAACAGCAAGATAAAGCAGGGAAGTAATTCTATTCCACTTAAAAAATACTATGACTTGATGTAATAGTTTAGCAGGCATACTGTAGGGAAAGGAATGACGTGAAATAGTAAAAGTAATACATTAAAAGGCAAACATAAGTAAAAGTTGTTTTGCTCAAAGTAGCAGAACTGGTTTGCTGAATACTGCTTCTATTGTTTCTGAAAGTCTCTCCTATTGATGTATGCAACCACACTGTGGATAAGACCTGCTTTTAAAGGGCAGAAACATTTCACCTGAAAACAGACGTGCACTGTTTTCAGACATATGCCAGAATACCTAATCAATTGCTATTAACACTTCTTCCGTTTTTGCGACATACTCCCACGACCTTCCCATTAATGCATATGCATGAGTAAAAATAGCAGTGCTTGCCTCACAGCCCTCCTGTGCTAGGCAAATGTGCTTTAATGCAGCAGCAGGGGGGTCACTTGCACTTCAGCCTGGTTGGTGCTCACGGAACAGGACGCAGAAGTCAAAAGAGGAAACCCATGGTCCAGCTAGAACCAAGGAGCAGGACCGGAGCACACAACGCTTTAAGTGATTTTTTTTATTAGCCTAGTGCAAACCGACTAACGTTTCGACACCCATGCGTCTTCTTCAGAGTCGACAGAGTCGGCTCTAGCTAGACCTTGTGCTTTAATTCATGTGTGGTCTGTTTGTACATACTGTACGACGCTATGTTTTAAGGAGCCTGTAGTAAAGCATGAAACAGGCGTTAAAGGCTTACATCAGCCCCACACTAGAGCTTGGCACTGAAGAAACTGGTTCACCCTGGGCCTTTTGATGGCCATCTTTTTGTTTTCATCCATCGTTTTTCTCCCCTTTACTTCATTCTCTCTTCTTTTCACTGTCTTTTTCTCTCTCTCATTCATTCCTTTCCCTCCTTCCTTTCCCCCTCTCTTCTCTCTCTCTCCCTCTCTCTCTCCTTTCCCCCCTCTCTTCTTTCTTCTCTCTCTCATTCTCCCCCCCTCTCTCTTCCCCCTCTCTTCTCTCTCTCTCTCATCCTCCCTGTCTCCTCCTTTCCTTTTCCCCGCTTCTGGTCTCTCAACCCGGTGTTCTGTTCTCAGTGCTTCATTCTGAAAGCAGTAATTTGTCTCAGACAGTCAGAGAGAGCCTTCAGTGGCACTCCAACCCCAACTTTGGACAGGCGTTTATTAACAGCCCAACCTTGAGGACAGTGTGCTTGCCCTGGTGTGTGTGTGTATGTGTGTGTGTGTGTGTGCGCATGCTTGTGTGTGCATGTGTGACACTGTGTGTGTGTGTGTGTGTGTGCGTACGTGCGCATGTGTGCTTGCGTGTTTGATTATGTGTGTGTGGGTGTGTGTGTGAGAGAGACTCTGTGTGTGTGTGAGAAGCCTGGGAGCCGCTGCCTCACACAGCATTAAGTTTGTAATCTTCACACACCATCCCTCCAGTGATGATTTCATAATTTTCTACCGCATGTAATCCTCGCCCTGACTGACTGCAAATAGCACTCCCGCCTCCTGTCTAGACTCAGCCGAACTCGAGGAAGGCTACTTAGCATTCTCTGTGTGTTGAGAGTGACTTTAAAAAGCTCTCTCCCCTGCTATTCGATATGTGTATTTAATTCAAGTTTCCATTCAGTACATCTGAGGCTACTGTGAAGCATAGCGTGAGATCTTCTATGAAAACCTGTCTACATTGTTTTTGATATTGTTTAAAACTTTTTTTTTTCTGCAACACAGGGGGGATCTGACAGCACTGAGGAGTGGAGAGAATGTGGAATCGAAGCACAACCATGACAATCTGACCGCTCAGATGTCTGAGTGGACGTCAGAGGTGGTGGAGGGTCAGGTGGTGAAGGAGCAGAGGAGGAAGGAAGAAAAAGAGGATCACGGCCTTCCCATCATGCCACAGGAGGAGTGTCCCCCTGAGCAGCGGCAGGATCAGACGAGGGCAGGGCAGCTCAGAAGTGGTCGTCACGCAGGCTGGGGTGCAGCATCAGGTGCTGGTCTGAATGGAGACGCAGTCGAGGACATCAGTGCCCAGCTGAGGTAAAGTGCAGACGATCAGACAGACAGACCCTCCTGCTCTGGAGAGATCCTCCGGGCTGTTTGCTATGCTGGAGGTGCTGGGGTTGAGAGTGATGTGTTCTGGTGAACCAGAGCAAAGTGTGTTGTGCTGGATCCAAGTGCACACTCGCAAAGCTCTTCCTTTACTATTTGGTATGTGGTAGAGGTCTGCACTCCCGCGGACAACTTTTGAAAGCTCTTTGCGGGAGCGGGCGGGATGAGAGAGGTGCGTTCGCGGGTGCGGGACAAACCGATGATTCACTGCACTCCCGCAAATTAAATATGTGCGTAAAATTAAATATGGAAATGATTAAAGTAGTGTTCATAACTATAGTTCAGCTGGATGTTCTGTTAGGCAGCATTAAAAAACGGGGTTTAAGCATTACTGACGGATAGCAGGCCTATAGCCTATATTGTCGTTTACGTGGGTTCAATTTGTTCCTGCTGCTCATTGTCAAAACTCGAAATCGAAAGCATGACAGAGAAAGAGGGCACCAGACTAGACCTACTTCAGTTGTTAGCCTACATTCAGAACCAAGAAACTTAAAATCAGGCATCTGGAGTCTTCCTCAGGTGTGTGGAGAAATCTGGAGAGATCCTCCGGGCTGTTTGCTATGCTGGAGAGGGTCCTCTGTGTCAGGCAGTGAGAGCGTGGGGTGTTCTAGTGAAGCTGACCAGAGAGTCTGTATTCGAGACCAGACGGGGTATCCTTGACTTTGCCCATGGACAGGAGCCAGGAATGCTCTCTGTTGCCCCTTAAGCTCTCTTTCTCTTTCTCTCTCTCTCGCTCTCTCGCTCTCTCTCTCTTTTTTTTTTTCTTCCTGTTTTGCTTTCACGCTGTGCCGAGTCTCGGTCCACTGGGAGGCCTTGATCTACACATTACCTCAACCATCCGCCGCCCTGCATTAGAAACCCCATGCTGGAGAAATGCTGCTGCGCTTCTGTCACAAGTCACACTGAGCTGAACAGGAGACGCTCCACACACACACACACACACACACACACACACACACACACACACACACACACACACACACACACACACACACACACACACACACACACACACACACACACCACACACACACCACACACATACCACACACACAGACACTTCCCTCAGAAAAAGCCAGTGCTTTTTTCGCCACTCTGCATTAATCCTCACATCTACGTGCCCAGATTCTATTTAATTTCACAGCTAGTTAAGTGCCCCCCTAATTGCATTCAGACATTTGGGCTACTCCATTCACATTTAAGAGATGGCTATGGAAATATGGTCATTTGCCACTCAAGCTTTGTTTATTTGTTATTTATTATTTTTGCATGCAAACAGTTTGAAGTCTTCAGTGTCACGCCACTGCCAATAATTTGAATTGCCTTTCAAAACAAAGACTCTGGCTGAGGGGATTTGAATATAAACCTAATTGCTTTGCTCTGTTGTGCTCCCTCTTCCATGTACATATCATTAAGATAAAACACAATTCTTCCCCTCTCTCCTTGGCTCATAATAGAATTACAGAAACATTATTTCTGTTTCCTGTTGTTGGCTCCTGAGCGCTCGTTTGACTGTTTCCTCTCCTTCAGCTGTGTGACTAGTGGACTGACTGAAGAGGAAGAGGTAGAGGTAGCCGGAGCTCTAGGCTGCAGCAGTCCTGGGTCCTCAGCGCCGGTCCGTGAGGTAATTTAAACTGGCCACAGCAGACTGTGTGGAGTTAAGTACGAGGTGAATTTCATAATACTCTTGGCCATTAGGGCTGGGTATTGCCTGCAACCTCAAGATGTAATATGAATCACGATACACAGGCCACAACGCCATACACCTCTGGAAAAAACTAAAAGGCCGCTGCACATTTTTCTGATGCCCTATTACGGTTGATGAGTGACATTCGATTGAGTTGACGGTCATATTCAAAATTAACACACCACTACAAATTTTTATTTGACCGTCAACTCATTCAAATGTCACTCGCCATCCGTAGAATGACATCAGAAAAATGTGCAGTGGTGTCTTACTTTTTTCCAGAGCTGTATGTATCACAATCCATATTGATTCTGAAAAATGACCATGTCTAAAACAAAATTCACTCTTTATACGAAACAAAAATTCACAGCTTTATAATTCTGTTAATGGTGAAGGCAAAGCCTTAAATGTTTATTGATGTAATTGTAAGTCGCTTTGGACAAAAGCATCTGCTAAGAACTATAAACAACCTCAACTTAAAAACACTTCAGTTCAGGCCCACAAAGATCTTAAAAGTAAAATTCAAAAAATGTGTTTTAGTCATTAACTTTAAAACTTACAGTGGACTTTTCTGTTGATTAAGGTTTAAGTTTATTTTTTTGATACTGTATCAATAAGGAGTCCATCCAAATATATTGCAATATCCATATTTTGAGCACAGTGCTTTTGATCATGTAGGTAGGGGACAGCAAGACAGTGGGGATAGAGTGGATTGTAATCCCCCACTTGGCTTGCTGAAGAACACCAGTCATAGTTAGCTTGTTTGTTTTGCAGTATTAGCATAATTTACCCACAAAAAGCACATTCAGCCCTAAATTGCTAAAGTGTTAGTTTGTAGGGACAGCAAAAAGGCTCAGCTTTATATTATACAGTTTTACAAACCTAGACCGGGAGTAGGTCTAAAGTCAGCACAGCAGCTAACTCATCTGCTATTGGCTTCCTTGCTATTTATATTCAGCCCACCCCAGACTAGAACTCCCTGATCTTCCTAACTCCATTATTATAAATAGCAGAAGCTCCAGCGGACCACACTATTCAGCGATATGTTCCACTGACAGCAGCCCATGTGGGGTTGGAAGCTTGATATACTCAAGACTTGGCTGGGCCTCCAGAGCCTACAGTAAATGCTAATGCTAACATGCATCCCATTCCATTCAGTTCAATTCCACATTCCTTTGCTCTAACGCATCACAAGCTAGGCTAACTAGATTACAAAGGGAGATGGGACCTGGCATGTCATGTGACTGGAGGGTCTAATAAGCAGACCATTATGCCATCCTCTCTCTCTCTCTCTCTCTCTCTCTCTCTCTCTCTCTCCCTCCCTATGTGTGTGTGTGTGTATGTGTGTAAATGCACCATGTTTACACCTGCAGGGTTCTGACTCATAAATTATAATGTCGCCTGGCTGCTCCAATCACGCGTGGAGAGAGAGCATCACCTCATCTGGCCACCCACCACTTGCACATCTCCTTCTCCTCCATATTTTATTCATGATCTCGCCTCCTGTTGCATATGTGCCTTTTGTCAGGGAGCGAAAAAAACACAAAGAGGCAACATAAAAATGCACTTGATATTCAAATAGTGGCTTGGGGCATGTTGGCTGCTTCTGTTGACGACAGCAAGTCACTCTTTGTTCTGACACGTTCTATAGCAAATTTCATTGGAGAGGTGTTATATGGTCTATTCTTTCTTTTCTCGGGTTCGAGGCTGATGTAATAGTTGTTTTTCTTTATTCAACATAGTGCATCATAGTGTTCTGTGTAGTCTCTGCTCGCCAGAGATGGAAAGGCAGGCGGCTCAGCAAATGGATATCCTCACAATAATAAACACTGGCGATGGATGTGGAGAGATGGCAATTTATAACATATTTGCCTCATGTTATGGTTTTCTATTTTATCACTGTTCAGTGGAGTGGAGATTGCTCTCTGAAAGAGCTTTTGCTAGTAATTTCAGTGTGTGTGTGTGTGTGCGCATTTGTCTCTTTCTGGAGTGCAGATGTGTGTCTGTGTGTGTGTATATTTCAGCCCAGTGAATTCTGTGATTCAAGACTGATCATAAATTGCAACTCGTAGCAATTTATTTTTAAGATGTCTCTCTGTTTTTTCCGTTTCTCTCTCTCTCTCCTTCGCTCTCTTTCTCTATCTCTCTCTCTCTTCCTAAATGTCACTCGCTTCCTGTCTCTGTCCCACAGGCTGTCCCCAGCCACGCCTCAGATGGCCTGTCCTCATTCCCTCCTCCCCAGGACGCAAAGGATGAGCTGGAGGTGGGAGGAGGAGGAGAAGGAGAAGGGGGGCGGCAGGCCTTCGAGCCTGAGGCCTCTCTCGCTCCCCCCACACCTGTGGGAAGTGTCAGACCCGCCGCAGACCACCTGCCATGGGAAGAAGCATCTCAGACATGCTCATCCTCCTCCTCGCTGTCCTCCTCATCCTCGCAAGAACAACAGAAGCAGCAGGAGTCGGCTGCCTCATCCATCAGCTGCGAGGGCTTCGGAGGCGTTGGTGCCGGGGGGAGAGTGGAGGCGGCAGCAGCAGGCCGGACAGGAGCCGAGCGCCCTGAGGCCGGCTGATGGATCTGGATCGGCCACGGCAGGGCTGGAAGGGGCCTCTAACGAGCGCCCGGGCCCCCTGCCTGACGTCTGCCACCTCCCTCTCTCACTGGCCAGCGGCTCTGGAGGGACCTTGTTAGTCGGCGAGCCACTCGGCAGCGAGACCGGGCGAAGGGGAAAGGCGCTGGCGGATGCTCTTCCTCTTCCTCCTCTTCCTCTTTCTCTGTTTGGCGAACCCCTGGCGGTACAGAGGCAGGAGACTGCAGACAAGCTCGCTGTGGAGATCCAATTTAACCACGGCGGCGTCTTGGCGCTGTCTGTGGAGAGCTCCCAGGTGCAGGTGGACCAGAAACAGGCCCAGCCTCACGCCGGCGGCTCCTCTGCCTCCGACTCCCACCCTGACCTCAGCTCCAGCTCCGACGCTGCCCCGCCGGGGGGCGGCATGGTCAACTGGATGTCCTTCATGCTGAAGGACGCCGGGCGACACTTGCGCAACCCCCCGGCGCAGCTCCTGCAGCAGGCGCCTGGCCTGGGCAGACTCTACACGCAGGTGTGCTCGCTGGTCAAGGACGTGCCCTTCCTGCAGAACCTGAAGCTGGAGCTCACCCTCAGCCCTGGGTCCACCGCCACCGCCACCGAGGCCAGAGACCTCGGCCTGCTCCGAACTCCGGCCCGCATCAAGGAGCTTCTGTCCATGCAGAAAATGGCTGCTGACACTCTGTAGGTGGCTCTGCCGCGTGAGCTGGGGGCATTTAAGGAACGGCTGCCGACAAGACCGGAGCAGAGGCTGTGTGAGATGCAGGACGTGCTGGGTGAGATGGGGTCACTCCAGAGTGGTGATGCATCCTGGGAGAAAGGTCTGGCCTGGCCCAGTGAGGCAGTGCCCAGTCTAAAGCCACCATGCTCCTCGGGTTTAACTCAAATAGATTCCGCAGCTCAGCAGGACTCGTGGTCAGAGACTTCAGAAGACGCTGATGCAGCACAGATGGCAGCATCGGTGCAGGTGTGGACCCAGCACCTAGTGGACTTCCCTCCCCACCTGCGGCAGCTGCAGTCCCTCCCCATGTCCAGCCTGCTGCCCTGCCTGCTAAGCGTGCTGCCGGATGGAGCTCTGGCCTCACAGCGCCCCCTGGCTGTCTGCTGGCTCAGCGCAGCCACCTGCGCCCAGCCGGAGCCCTGTCCAGCCCTCGCGCTCCTCCTGGAGTCGGCCCTCTACACCCTCACGGCCGGCAGCCAGGCTTCCAGCTCCACCCAGCAGCCACACCGTCTGGGCGTCCTCCACCACCTGCCCCTGCTCCAGGTGAAGGAGATCCACGAAGGATTCGCCGGGCAGAGCGTCAGGCTGACCGGAAGCACGGCGAGTATCGTCGTCACCCTCTACACCCACAACGCGCTGCTGACCCAAGACCTGTGCCACAGTCTGCTGACCGCTCTCGGGGCCCGTGGGAAAAAGCCCGGCGCGGTCGACGATGACGAGCACCCTCTGCTGATCGGGGACCTGAGGTGGCAGGCGCTGGACTGGGCATCGCGGGCGGTGCCGGACCTCCTGCTGGCCGCAGTTCAGCCGGACCTCCTGCTGGCCGCAGTTCAGCCTGCGTCAGCTGAGGCCCCATGAGGATGTGCGCTGCCTAGTGGTCAAGGACTCCATCCGGCTGGAGGTCGTACTGGCCCCATCAACAACAACAACAACAACAACAACGAGGGATGGGGTTCAAAGACATCAGTGGTGTCCACCACAGCGCAGTGGCCACAGCAGCACCGCCGCCGTCTGTGCTGACCACCACCAGCGGTCTTTTTTTTTTTTTATGCCTTTATTGCGGATAGGATAGTGTAGAATGACAGGAAGTGAATGGGAGAGAGTTGGGGTGGGATCCGGAAAGGACCACGGGGCGGGAATCGAACCCGGGCCGCCGGCGTATGGTGCAGGTGCCCCAGCCAGTTGTGCCCACCACCAGCGTTCTGGTCTTCCATCTCCTCGGCCTGAGGTGTGGAAATTAACTTTCGGCAGCTCCGACGACGCATCCTCCCTGATTAATTACTTGTCAAACGTCTGATCAGTGAGCTCAGCAGAAAATAATTAAGAGTCCAGCCGGAGGAATACGCCTCAGAGATTGAGCCCAAGCAGGCTTGAGCCCCACTAACGGCAATATGGAAACCTTCACCTCAATTACTTGGCCCCCACCATTTCCCATGCTCATAATGTGATTAAGTACAGCAGGATTTATATATTGGACATTATTTGTGTAGTCGATGGAGTCTATGCACGTCCGATGAGGAGGTCTGTTAAGGGGCTTTGTTGTTTGGAAAAAGTGTCCGGCTGAATTAATTAAGGTCTCGGAAGGCAACATTTATTGTACAAATGGCTGGTAATGAATGCTGTCCTCTTCAACCCTCTACGAAAATCAAAGCCAATTTGTGTTACAGCCAAATGGGTTGAGAGTCGGGTCGATGAGTGCTCTTGCATTTTGTTCCGGATTAGTGTATATATAAATCGTATACAATCAGAGCACCCAAGATAATTAAGCGCAAACAAGGTTCAATAGATGTTTTCAATCTGTGTTATACCATGTTGTCTATATGTATGTGTTGCTATATTTAGTCGTTTTGAAGTCGTTTTCTTAGCTCACCAGGGTGTCAGAATCATTAATTGTCATGTTTGTGTCTTTAAATTAGTAGAATGATTAAAGTGTAAACTGAATGTTATTCAAAATATGTATTCTTCAACTACAGTATTAAGAAACTCAAGCATTGAGGACAAACATTGCAATGCGCTCACATTTGTAAATAACATTTTTAATTCTCTGATTTTAACCATCTTAGGTATGTTTCAGCAATGATCTTGCCTAACTGTTCCATTTTAAAAGTGACCCTGTTGTTTTACTGCATGGGGATCCTGCTTACTGTTAAATATGTAACTTGAAACTGAATTAATATGTGTTTCCTATGTTTCAACTTGAGTTAATAAAGAGTTTATAAACCATATTATTTAATCCAGAGTGGAGTTATAACCTGACATCAGGTCATTACTTGACCTAAGACCTATTCCATAGATATCATATGACGTGTGTCTGTATTATTATCTAAAACAAGTGGATATGTAGGGGATCTGTAGTGATTGTACTCAAATGACAATGAAATGGCAATGACTAAATAATAAACACTTTTATGTTTTATAAATTGTAACATCATTCAATTTAATTTTTAGTTTGGTATAACTATATTGACATTGTGTTCCAATTAAAGGAAATGCTTCTGCTTTCAAAGTAGTGTTTTTTATATAATCAACCATTGTTAATTCAGGGACGTTTGACTTTGCATTAAACTCTTTTAGAGCTATGCCCAGAATTTACGATCAACAATAACAATCAAATAACAAATAAATAAGATAAAAAGGTCTAAATAGATGTAAAAGCATGAACACTGTACACTGTGCTGTCTATTACAGTATACCCTTAAATTTGTCTACTGACACAAAACGGTCTAATTTAGAGAAGATCAGAGGAGTTTCAATTGGAATATGAATCCCTGTAATCGTGTATTATGACACATTGATTTAATAAAGGAGTAGAGGTAAGGTGCACAGACTGTAGATGATACAGAAATATTTTTATTGTTTATGTGTATATGTACAGCTAGGACTGTTTACCCCCCCCTCTCTCTCTCTCTCTGCTGGTTAAACTGAATAGGTAGGGTTCAACTATTTCACTTGTTTTTATATTTTCAGTTTTACATTTCCACCTTCCGATACCCTTTTACTTTCCTCCCCCACATTTAGTTTCTCTCACTCCGTCACTGTCCCTCTCTATATTCTATTTTATTCTATTCTCTATTATATTCAATTAAATTGAATTCAATAGAGGTTTATTGGCATGACAAAAATACAATTTGTATTGCCAAAGCATTTCTTATGTTACAGGTGATTCGTAGTAGTACTGTATGTGAAAGAAAGAAAACAAAGACAACATCATGCATCTTCTCTCATTCTCTTTGTGTCTCTCTCACTCTGTCACTCACTCTCTTTGTGTCTCTCTCACTCTCTCACTGACTCTCTTTGTGTGTGTCTCTCTCTCACTCAGGGTTTTTCTCTGTGTTTGTGAGGTTAGTGTTGGCAGGCGTGTGTCTCCTAGGAGCCTGTGCAGACTGCCTGAAGGAGCCGGCCCAACATCAATATTCTGCTCGCCTTTCTCTCATACCGGTGTGGACCCGGAAGGTCAAGGTGAGCCTTCGCCTGTGCGCTCCTCTTACAGGTCCTATAGCCCCTTCACTACACCCACAAGACACACACACACACACACCTACGCACACTGTGGATAATGTGTTTCCGCTTCTATTCCCAGCCCTGGTAACTGCTCACAATGGCAGGCGGTGATGATAGGGAGGCCGGGGTCATCCTGCTCACTGTCCAAGCACCCCCCACCCCCCTCTTGCCCATACTGTGCCCCAGGGCTGGGCTATAAACCCACAGAGACAAGGCGGAAGGGGTTGGAAGGCCTCTTTTTCAACACTTATCTGGAGTGAATGCTACCATCCAACAGGGAAAATTGCGGGATGGGCGACTTTTGTGCAATCAGTCTCCTTAGCCCAAAAGCTGCGAAAAACGCTGTGATAGAGAGGACGACGAGAGAAGAGAGAGAGAGAACCTCTCAGTTTCGAGGCAAGAGAAAACGAGATGGTGGTGATTCAGCACGGGTGAGAGAGCTGACCGGTGAAAGGATTCCTTTCTTTCTGTACTTAAGCTCTCTAGCGGTTAAGAAATTCAATTAGCCTTCACACCAAGAAGCTGTGAACTGTCATCAAATTGTTATCAGCGAAAAACCAAAAGGGGGTATGGCAATCACATCTTAATACTGCGCTTTAAGACAGTGCAGAAACCCTTGTGTGCCCAGCGAGATTAGCCCTAATGCTTTAATTTCAACCCCCCCCCCCCCACCCCCAATCACTTCACTTTTGAATTTTTGAACTTGAGCCAGAGGAAGTCATTTGCAAATATTTCCTCAATCAGTGAAAGGTTACCCAGGGAAGATGGAGGGTGAACCACTCTAGCTTTGGAGAGAGATAAGGCTATAAACTGATGCCATAATTGAAAACATGGAGAGGGTTCACGTATGCTAAACTGCACGACCTCATCTTGCATGTTCTTTATTGAAGCTATAAAACAAAGATGTAATCTCTTTTTATATTGGCACACATAATCATGAGGGCTACCCTTTTTGATGAGATAGTTACGCTCTCACTCAGATTTGTACTAAAAACATGGACCACATCTCTGTTGTTTTGGTTTGCTTAAGCCAAACCAAATCAGGCAAATAGGACACCAAAATGATTGAAGGGTTCATGTGAAAGAGAGCTATGATTAATTCATCCAGTCTCAATGCATGCCTTCCTGGGAACTCTTTATGTTGATGATTCAGTGATGGATAGTCAACAAATTGTAACTGAATGTTTGACAAATATTTTACAAACTTTTGGCATACTTGTCAACTCAGCCCAGCAGTTAACCTGTCAACTAACTGTCATCTGTCAATCAAACACATTCTAGCCAAACAACAAGTATATGCCAGTATTTATTACATCAAGACCCAATGTGTGGCATTTATTCCTGTTTTTTTTACCACCTACAAATAGCTCAGAATGCCAGAGTCCAGAGTGATCTCTCTCGGAGATGATGAGACTTACAAACACGACTCGCCTCTGAGATGCTTTGAGAAGCAACATAGTCACTGAAGAGTTCAAACCTTTCCAACACCATGGATTGCAAAGCTTCTATTAGATCCAAACTTTCAGAGCAGATGAATCATTGTAGCGATTGCACATGAGGGAGACTCAAACAACAGGCATGTGCACTAGCTACTTCACTTAAAAAAAAAAAAAAAAACACCTAAAAGTGCACTCGCGAATTCACGCCTCTGTGTCTGTCCCGCCCGCTCGTCTTTCACACAGCACATCACGAGCTCGGCGGTAATGAGCAGCATCTACAAAGGGAGGCGCACTCTCCTTTGGCCCCCTGGAGCCACTCTGGCTTCACCGTAATGACACCGGCGGATCAGAGAGCCCAACACCCTGATGCTGTCCTGTAATCATCAGGTTATGCCTGAGATTTGGAGCGCGGTTTCGGTAGCAGGGGCAGAAGGACTCGGCTGGCCCCCTCCCCGGTTCACCACCGCACCATGATAAAAGCTTGTTGCATCAGAGGGAACATTAAGCTTCCCTCTGATTTGTCGAGCTGGATATCATCTTCTCTTTCAAGGCCTGAGCAACACAGAGTGTATTATACATTAGGCTGAAAACAAGCCATAATGTTCCTCTGTCCCTTTTGAGCTTAAAAGCTTGACTGAGGCATTGCTATAGCTTTTGTGAGCTATGACTGTAGCAGTGGGTAAACATCCTTCATGGAAATTACGTTTAAAATAGGGCAGGGATACAGTCTAATAAAATGCAAAAATGGGCAATGCTCCCCTGATTGTTAATACCATGAGAAATGATAGTGTTGCAAACCACACATAATGTCCTGTCAGGTCTTCTAAAGTGCTTTCATGCAGCAGTATAAGGTGTTGAAAAGGGTAACACATAAATGAGATCACAGACAAAATGGAAATGACTCCTCTTATGCAGAAGGTCAGAAAAAAGGACAGCATGCATAGTCTCAGTGTCCTTAATGCAGACAGACAGACAAGTCTTTCTCAAGCCCTGACAGTTCCTTATCTTCACAGCACAGCCCCGGAGTGCATGGATAGGTCCTCTTTTTGACACATATCACACCCTACGCCTTTATTCAGCAGGAGTTGTACAGGGGAGGTGGTGGGGGTTCTGAAGGGACCGGTGCTGGGACCTATTGGGATCTATCTCCGGTTTCCATCCACAATTCTGAAACCCCATAACACAGTGCAATCAATCATGACCTGGACCCCATCTTTATTTTTAATGGCACTTCTCAGGGGCTCAGATGGTTCATCCATTAGATTAATGTGGATTCACACAGACGCTGATTATTTTCACATCTTTCTCCCGCATATTTTTCTATTATTATTATTACATTATAGCTAGATTTGGTCTCATGCCACCTGCGCAACTGAGAAAGCGGAATAACTTCAGGAACTTTCCGTCATTAATATGCAATGACAACACAGGTTTATTTGTATTATTCCCATGTATCACAACCATAGTCACGTCATTGCTTCGTGTGGGATTTAGCAGCTTAGGAAATCACACATAACTGCTTAAAATTTTACAGTCCACAATATGTAAGAACCTTAGGTAACACTTTACGGTAAGGGTACATGAATTATCATGAATTCATGCATGAATTAATTTTACTTAATTAAATAATTTAAGTAATTAATGTATTACTTCATTCCTTAAAATATGATGAATCATCAGGAATTGACATGAGTTCATAGTTTGTCATTCGTGACCTCATACATCAACAGCACATCAACTAAAGCATTAGGTACAGTGGGCACAGCATTATGATGATCATGATTATTTCTTTTTCTGCCAAAAATGTGGTCATCACTGCTCAAATTCTGATTTGAACACAACTTTGCAGTTTTCTAAACACATGTCATTATTCACCACTTTAGTTGAGGGGCCACAGACATGATGAACTCATGAGCAATTAACCTTATATTCATGTAATCATGATGATCATGTTTAAGTAATCATAAATCATAAATCATAAATCATATTATTACACGTAGAACAATGTAGGCAAGTAGAACGCTCCATTGACTTGAATGGGATTTCCCAAAGTTCTAGCGGTCATTATTATCAAGGAAAGGACCTCTGAAAAAAATAATGACCGCTGTCAATGGCAACGGAGTTTGTGCTTCTAATTCAGGTCTTTCATATCCCTACGCAAGGACTGGAACTTCATTCAAAAGTGAAAGCAGACGATTGATCAGCTGTGTTCTAAAGAATGTTTGATTCAAGTAATCAGTTTTATCTCAACTCATGATGTGCGTGTGTGCACTTTGTGTGTGTTTACAAATACTGTTTATTCAGACTAGTGAGTGACCATATGTGCCAACTATTCCACCGGCCTCCGAGTTATATTGTGCCAAAGGCGGCGTCAGCCTCTCCAAAGCCCTCCACTCATAGCTCGGCGCACACACACTTTAGTGTTTTCCTTTTCTCATCTCATTTGGGTCAAATACAAACCCAATCCCTTTTAACCTCCTCATCCCAGGCTCCTTTAATGAAGGCCAATCTGTTGTGGTAGAGACGCTTCGTTATCGCCGGGCTCTGATGGAATTTGTCAAGGGTGCGCCTCAAATGAGATGCACACAATGGCGCCCTGAATGTCAGCAGCACCAGCAGCCAACGTCTTTGAGCCGGCCTCATTTGTGCATGTCTGTCCTGGGGCCAGAGGAATTTCAATGCCCTTTCAAGAGATGATGTTGTCACACAGTGTCATTCTTAAATTGGAATACTCACCCCCACACCCCCGCCCCCTCCTTCCCACCCCTGCACACCCCCCCCCCCCCTTGTTTTTTGGACCTGGCGTAAGTTGCATTAGCATTTTGCTGGAAACCGCGAGACATTTTGCCACCGTGAATTCTGACAGATTTCACAAGCTCAATTTTTACTTGTGCCCCCAGGGGGAGAGACACGGCTCACCATCTGTTGATACCGAGACAAGCGCCTCCGTAAAAGACTGTTATTTCTGCCATTGCTATTCAGGATGCCCTTGTGGTTTTTCAGTGAGAAAATTATGCAAGGATTGTATCTGATTTACAGTGTCTCCGAGATTCAAACAATTAATCACCCAAGCACCACGGGCTTGCAGAGCTAAAGTTTTCTTAGAAATCTCAACTGTTAATTCCCTCCGAAGGGTAAAAAACTGTTTCTGATTTGGTCTCTATGCAGAGATTTAGCAGTATTTTGTTCTCGAAATGCCACACACACACACACTCTCTCTCTCTTTCTCTCACTCACTCACTCACACACACACACACACACACACACACACACACACACACACCAGGTAAGCAGCATTCTACCACATGTTTGTGCTTATCAGGTGATCTGTTTGCCCTTTGACACTGATAGCCCTTGAGCTCAGTCTACACAAGACCACAAATAATATTTTAGTCACTGCAGCCCCAGTCAGCAACACATTCAAATAAAGAGAGAGGAGGAATGAAGCAAGGATACAACATTACC
The DNA here is from genome assembly GCF_046254945.1 of Alosa pseudoharengus. Lineage (NCBI taxonomy): Eukaryota > Metazoa > Chordata > Actinopteri > Clupeiformes > Clupeidae > Alosa > Alosa pseudoharengus. The sequence continues at coordinate 9,936,204 of NW_027468620.1, read as the reverse complement.
ACAGTATCTGCCCTGGCATGTTTGCAGTATCAGCTCATTCTGTAGTGATCGCGATTCCATATTGCACTGTCTGCCTATAAGAGATGGGCTGTGGTTTCTACATGTAGACTGACTGAGTCAGTCTAGATCATTTCAAACTGTCTCTGGTGGACTTCTTTTGTCCGTCCATGCAGCAGCTGGACAAGAGGCTGCAGTTCATTACCAGGCGAGTGATAGTGTCTTAGCTGCGAAGTGCTGATTTCAATCTCCAGTCAATGGGCCGCTATTAAGTTAGATTGCGGAGCTCTACACCAGAATAGTAAGATTTGTCTCCATTTTTGCCAGTTTAGCACCTTCCTTTATGAAGTGACTCATCGATTAGATGGCATTTCTGAGGGTGTAAGCACAATGTTAATTGTCTGCTCTCTTGAATTGTTGAAGGCCGTTGCCACTTTAATGGACCCCAGTGAAAACTGCATCCATCTCATGTGCATCCCAAATCCGCTCACCCCAGAAAGGATCTCAGAACTGAGAAATGAAGAACTCTGGGAAATGAAGTGCAACAGTGTTCCCTCTCGGCACCTTACATTTCCTTCTAATGCTCCTTAATGAGGAAACTCCATTAGTCTGTTCTATTGTGTGTTTTCCGAATGCTAAGAAGAAGCTTTGCCTCGTCTTTGAAGGATTTGACTTCGCCAACCCTTTGGTTCCAAGCCCCCCCCCCCCCCCCCATGTTGCCATTTTTTGAGTTTTTTACAAACAAGTAGGTATCTGTTAAGCACACCTGTTATACTCAAAATGTCACAATAAGACACTAGTTACCCAGCTCTTTTCAGTGCCATCTGTGCTCTTAGTTTTGACATGTATTGTTGCATGTAGTAAGACAAAAAGTCCCTTTACTGTTGCTTTTAGTGCAGTCTCCCCCCATCCCCTCCACCTTGACACGCTCAAAGACAGCTCCACCTGTAGTTTATGTTCCTTGCCGCTTGCCTGTGCCCTGACAGCACTTTCTGCTGGTGCTGTGGCACACGAGCCACTGAGAGTGGGCAGGACTCATAAATACTAGTGTCTCTGGCTGCGCCGAATCCCGCAGCACCGCACCGTGCCGCGGGGGATATAGACTACCTCGGCCCTGATGTGTTCGGCTGCCCCTCACCAGGGACACGACGCTCGCCACTATTTACAATGTGCTCTCAGACAATCGAGACAAGGTTGTTTTCCGACGGCTGCCACATTTTACTTTTCTTTACGGACCGCGAGGATAGGGCCGCAGCGCTGCCTGAATGCTGATGTTGTCGAAGTCGAAGCTTCCTGTTCTCTCTCTCCTCCAGCTTCCCCCGAGCCTCCCAGCTCCTGCATGAAGGCATTAATCATAGCGCAGGAGTTAAATGGGACTGCAGGCATCTCTGTTATGAATTGCACAGGAAAAGGCATAATTAGTTTGCCACAGATCTATTTTGCAGTCGTCATGTATTCATCGGCATGAGTCCGGGGCGCAGATTGCTTTTCTGCAGGATTAATTATCAGCTGTTTGGACTCTAGGTGCTGTTGGCACTCAATGTGATCACGTAAGGGAAACCCAATGAAGCCCAATAGAGTGACAGTAAACAAACCACTCTTGTCATTGGACCCTGTGATCATTGGCCCGCACTGCAATGTCCTTCTGTCTGTCTGTATGAGGAAATAAATGCTGTCTCCTGAACTCAGACAACCCCACGATTGCTCCTCAGATGAGACATCCACATGGCCATGATGGTGGAGGAGGCTCAGGAGGGCGTCACATCTCCTCCAGAGACCAGGAGACTGTGACTTCTGCAGTCAGTTTCCCTATAGCTACGGCCCACTTACCTGACACATATGGGACTACTTTTGAAAACAAAAATGCCAAGCAGTGCTATGACAGGTTTGGTTTCTAATATTCTGATTGGATGGAGGGGGGTGTCCAGCTGTTGACTCCAAGGCAACATCAATTAACATTGCTCAAAAAGTTGCCCAGTGCATCATCATCTAAAGAGATATTGTATGTTACTGACACGGACAGGGCTGTATTAGTATGTTTGGTATGGCTTTATGTTATGTTATCAGTACATATACAGTATCAATTTAATATGAGGGACAATATTTATTTCCGGCTGTGCTATGTTTTTTCCAAACCCAAAAGGATGACGGGACCGTTGGACTGCAAGCCAACGGTTCTGATTCTCATCAACGCTTTTGTCATTTCTCTTACCTCAAACTCTTTGAGGTAATGAATAATGTTTGACATTATTAATTACTCTTCAAAGCAGCATACAGTGATTGGAGGGCACCACTCTTAACTGGTGAATGTGGACACAGTGCGATCCATCAGTGTTTGTAAAAGCTAATGCTACACTTCATCACTCGGGGAACTGGCTGTCCTCAGCTACTCCAGTCTATCGCCACTCCACAGTGCCGCTCCACCGTCCAGTGATTACATTCAAATACGTCCTTTTCTGCCACGTTGGGTTGTGGACACACGCGTCCTCAAAAGCACTCATGAGGAAAAGAACAGGCCATTGTGACACTCTGTCGTTCCGTTCCAAGTTGGAGCAGACTCTTAATGTGGGAAACAGAGACGGTTATGTGAGCGCTTCAGCTTGAGGTCTGCTTTTATATGGTGAAGTACAGTATATAAGAGGCATGTGAGCCATGAAAACCTATGTCTTTAATTTGAACTTGCCTCTCACTTGCATCTGTCACATGACTGTTCATGGCTGTCACACCCTCACATCTTTTCCTATTTGTGTGGCCATGATGTAAAATGTTCCAATGCAGTTGTTCACACCTGAAATTAAAATGCGTCTCATATCCATAGATAGTATATCTGATTGCATTTACATTTTGTAACAGACATCTGAAATTACTGATATGAGATGGGAGGTTCACTGATTAGCCTGTGAAGAGGCTGCTGTACACACGCGGCATGCCAGAGAGGACTTTGTGATCCATTGTGACTGCGGAATTATCATGCAACGTGTGTAGCGTGTTCCGTCGGCCAAGCCCCATATTGTGAAGTGTGCCCTGCTGGAAGGGTTAACACATTTGCCTGCTTTATTAGCTCACACCCATTGTGAGTATTGCCCTGTGGCTAGGAGCTCCTATGGTGTGTGTGTTCGTGTGAGTATGTGTGCATGTCTGTGTGTGAGTGAATATGGGTATGTCTGTGTGTGTGTGGATATGTATATGTCTGTGTGTATGTGTGTGTGTGTGTGTGTGTGTGTGTGTGTGTGCGTATGCGTATGTATGTGAGAATATGGCCCTAAGCTCTCACGACCCCATCCATCGGCCATTCTGTGGTGTGGGCGGTGAGTAAATCTTATTAGGCCAGCGGTATAGGACTGCAGTGGAGTGGCTCTAAAATACAGATCGGCCATTTGAACTCCGCCTCACCCTCTCTGTCATTAATCAGTGGGCAAGACGCGCGTCCTGCCGAACCACTTGTCCTCTCGACGGCGTCCAAAAATCCAGAGTCAAGATAGCCGAGGCCGCTCCCAGCCTGGCTTGCCCAGACGCGCTCGTCCCTCCCGCCAACAATCACAGCGTCCCGCCTGGCGTCTGCATCACGGCTGATCGGAAGCCCTGGACACTTTATGGAGTCTGAGCCTGGATGCTGCAGCAGCCAACTCTCCTTCGCCTTCTGCCAAGTTTCCACAGTATTTCCACCATCTCTCTCTCTCTCTCTCTCTCTCTCATTTTCTTCTTTTACTACCTCCTTCTCGCCTCCTTTCGCTCTCTTTCTCTGCGCCTCCAGAGATCCGTTGTGTTCCTGCCGCTCTTTAACAGGAAGGGAAGTGCATTCCTTGACTTCCCCCCCCCCCAGTGGGGGAACATAGCCTTCCCTTCAACCTCTCGCTGGTCACTGAACCTGAATCGATGATCGCTCAGTACCTGAGCACCGCTTCTACAAGTGCATAATTGGCACCTGAGTGACTCAGGGGGGCCCTCCCCTTGTGTTGTGGCTCCTCTCTCTAAATTGCTCCTTGGAGATCCCCGTCTGTATATGCACTGCTGTGTGTGTGTGTGTGTGTGTATTCACTGTGTGTTGTGTGTGTGTGTGTGTGTATTCACTGTGTGTTCTGCTGTGCCAGAGATGGGCCCTTTGTTTGGGAGAAATTTGTCCTACCTGTGTGCTCCTCGTGCCCCTGGAGACGCTCTCTAAGTGTTAAATGACCCGTGTGAACCCTGGGCTAATCCTGTGCTAGCCGTTGTGACAGTATGGACGCCATGCATCTCCGCTGGGGTTGGTGTAGGTGGTGGTGGATTATGCTAATTCATGGTGATGGGATTTCTCTTGTGGCATCATTTAAACGCCGGCCTCATCCCAACCTTACCCCCTACCCCCAACACACACACACACACACACCTCAGCTCTATCTCTCTAGCTCAGTGTGTTTCTGTCTCACACCCTCTGTTTGTTTATCTCTCTATCTGTGTGTACAGCCCTCTCATAAAAACACACAGTTATATATTCTCTATATGAGAACTCATCACGTTGCCCACAAAATAACCAGGAATTGCTGACACAGATGCACTGCTGCATAGCAATCCACAACACACATTTTACTACTACTACTGCTGCACTAAATAAATACATTACTTTAAGACTGCTGTTCATCTGAGCATAATCAACATGAGCACCGACCCTTCCACCATGGCAGAACCATTAAACCAATATCTTATTAACTGCACTATAAGATCACATGGGTGAGACATGCACTCAAAAGCTCTCATCTTTTCCTAGAGTTCAGTAGAAGGCTGCCCATCTTCTTCAGTCTTTGATCAGTGGTGAACGTTCTTCACCGGTAATCTTAAACCCTGAGAGCACACTGGAATAAGTATGATTGGAAATAGCTATTAGCTAATGCTATCCGCTATGTGAGTTATGTAGTCTTATAAATGCCGTTGGATTGTAGTGCTGAGTTTGTTGCGTGTTTGTGTGAGTGTGGTGAAGGATCTGAGTGGTCTGTCCCCCGATATGGCTCACTCCAGCTCTCTCAGAAGGTGGCAGCAGTAAGCTGTTTCTCTTCAGGCACTTTTCGCTTCTCTCCCTCTCTCTGTCCATCTCTTCTCTTTCATCTTATAAATGAAATGGTATACTTCCCTGTAGATATCTTGCTTGATGATAAGACAATGGAAGTAGGGAAATAAAAAAATAAATGAAAAAAAACAGACGTCCAACAACAACAGCAAAAAAAGTAGCCTGAGAAATACCACATAACCAAATTCAATCTCTGAGAGGTACCCTCTTCTCTCAATCCACTCATGCACTGTGACAGCAATAAGGCACAAAATCTGTTTCATTTATCTCCGCTATCTATTTTAAAGACGGACTAAATGAAGATTGAGAGGGTAGGCAAAATCTGTACAACAACATCGATAACTAGGATGGGAAAACACTGTAGCAGGGGAATGGGAGTAGAGGTGAGAAAACAGAGGAAATGAGGAGAGAAGTGATAACTGGAGACAAAGTGTGTGTGTGAGAGAGAGAGAGAGAGAGAGAGAATGGAGCGTCAGAGGGAGTCACAATCATTAATTAATACAGCTCAGAGTGAGAAGTGGATTGATTCATCTCCCATTTTCCCATCAAACACACACACACACACACACACACAGCGTCGGGTGGTATCTTGGGGCAGGCACGGGTGGAGGGCTATCATGCCAATCCAGCTCCAGTTTAATTGCTTCTAACTGTTGGAAATGTCATGTAGTAAACATCCAGGGGGAAATCAAGATGAATATGTATCAACTTTCCCTTCTGCCATCAAAATAGAGTCTTTTTTCATCATTGTTGTTTCCAAAAGGAGAACTCATGAATCTGTAATATTAGTTCAATGTATGTATGAAAACATCTCATTAAAACAGTAGCTGGTGTTTAGCTGCACATCAGTTCTAAAGATGTGGTGTCTCTGTGAGCGATTGCTCTGGCCTCGCCCACCTCTGACTGTTGGTGTCATGAATAGGCATGGTGGTGGCGTGTCAGAGAGCTGTCATCCGGGTGACAGCTGGTTCGCGGAGCTCGGTGAGAGGCAGGGACCGCCGCTACTGGACCATGTCCACCACCAGCATCACCCACTCCCAGTCAGCGCCCTTCACCCCCCCCCCCAGCCTCGGCGCGGCACTGCTCCCCTAGACGTGTATGCTGCATATGGGCCTGACCAGCCGTGGCAACCCAGCCTGCCCAATTACAGCAACCGCCAGCTGGGCCCTGGCTCTGCTACAGTCTCTATGCTCCACCGACCGACCGACACCACCCTCCACCGCCGGGCGGTCAAACCCAGACGAACTGCACTACTTTCCCTCCCATAATCCATCTCCCCGTCTCTCTCTCTCTCTCTCTCTGACACTGTCTGTCCGCTGGTGTAGCGGTGGTGGTGTTTATGGTAACTCAGAGGCATCCATCCCGGGGAAAGGGTTTGTGGTGACACATTTGGGATGTGCTCATTGCAGTATCACCATCAATCTACGCTGGCATTGTCTTGGCAGCGTGTGTGCATGGCCCGGAGACACTGGCATCAACATTGGCATCGCAGCTCCTCCTAACTCACTCTCTGTGTCAGAGAGCTGGCCCTCGGTCAACAGTGGCATTAATGGGAGAGGCTAACAACGCTGCATCTGCTTGGCATGTCATTAAATCTCTCTCTCTCTCTCTCCTATACTTTAATTTTCTGAATGTTAATTAAAGTTGTGTGTAGTGTTGAACTATCAAATTCAATGCTGGAAAGAATTACCCTGATTATTCATTACTACCATTTATGTATCATGTAAAAACAATTACAGACACACATCAGACACATTTACTTTGAACTCGATGCACTCTGGATTCAGCGCTAACAGAATAACAACATTGTGAAGCAGTCCACATACTATTCATTGTAAATGTTGGTTATATTTTGAGTTTTGTTTTTTTAGTTTTTTTTTGGTTTGGTTATTTATTAATGCAAAGTCTATAACTGAAATGTTTATATCTTTTGCCACAGTATAACAAGCAACAGCCTATTAGAAGACAGCTACAAAGAATGACATACAGGACTGAGACACGTGTCACCTGATGAAATACTACAGGACATGTAACACGATTTTTATGGGCAAAATCAAATCTACACTTCTACGCTTCAGTCTGAAATCACTGTTTGGTACCAACGGAAAACCTTGTCTCATATATTAAAATCCCCAAATGTAATTTCGACTGAAGCACAAGTTTAATAAACATTCTTATCTGCAGCATGTGTAATAGGCTTTCCTACTGGGCTTCTCCATCTGTACCAAGGGGACCACAGCGGTTGAATCTCCCTGCTTTTGTTCCAGTGGGCAGCCATGTTTTACTCAGTGATAAAAATGCCTGTCAGGAGGTTGGTTTGATGTGGTTTGCGCGGGCGGCTGTGGATGGTCGTAAGTGCCAGAGAGAGCCGCTGTAAGGTTGTGAGGTTCAAAGATCGATCAGCTGATTTATTTAATCTCCTGTGCATCTGCCATGATGGCTTGACTGTTGCTTGAGGGGGCTGTTATTTTTTTCTTTTAATTTCTTCTGAAAAGGATGTTGGATTAAAAAAAAAAAAAATTAAGAAATGTGACACAAATTTACACTACATGAACACAGCTGCTGTTCTTGAATTGGAAAAACCTCCTTTTCCCCCTGCCAGTGTCTTCCATTTACCGTTTCAATCTCAAAGCGTTTCCATTCTGCCCAACGGTCGCCACCACCCCAGCGCATCCTCATCGCTCTCCTGCTCCGCACAACTCCCCTCCCCCCGTCACCATCTCCATGTCATCCCTCTCTTTTCCCATCAGCCCCCCTCTGAGTTCTATCTCCGTCTCCACACCTCAGCTCCCCTGCCCGCTCCCAGACGCGGCCCGAGCTCCCTGCTGGCCGCCCGGCTCGGCAGCGTGAGTTGTCCTGTATGTCCTGTGCGGTACCCCGTAGCAGTAGCTGCTGCTGCTGGGTTTGTTTTTATGGGGTCTCTGTGAGGCCGGAGATGTAATTTAGGCAGCTGTGTGTTATTGGCTTCGAGTCTCGGAGGAGTGCTGCAGCAATGGCTGCCCTCCCGCACCGCTCCGGAGGGGTGAACGTCACATGGACAACTCTCTCAGGGCCTGCTGGTGAGGAACAGGCGAGACAAACATGGCTATTGTTTAGATTTGACATTACATGTCAGAAGACACATTGCATTCATATCCGTGGGGAATGCAGTAGGGCAGACCTCCTTATGTGTACTGTGGGAATGATGCAGTCCCAGCGTGTGTGTGTTGTAGATGTAAGTCATCAAGAGAGTGAGGGGAAAAAAATCAACAAAGGACATTCGCGACATACAAGCCTTGCTTTCCAAATCTACCGCAGTAATGTGTGAGGGACACAGGTGAACATCATTGAATGTCTGGTGGATTCTGGATGCCATAAGCGCAGCAGTAATGTCCTAATGTAATGTAATGTTCAGTATGTCCTTCACCTTGGGACTTCAGTGGGCAGCGTCGTGAGGAAATGGACTTTGAGCAACGCTGCTCTTAATTGGACACACTGTTGTCTCTTTATGTCCATTTGAAACCTGTTAGAGACTAATCAAGTGGTACATGGTGTTGCTATAATGTGTTCCTGAGTGACATATTATCAGTTACAATAGAGTACAATAGTGAAGGATAGGGTAAGCTATCTCTACCCCCCCTTATGCAGACCTCAGATCCGTTTTATTGTGCAAAAGGTCTTGTGTGGAGGATTAAAGGAATACTCCAGCGATAATGCTGGCAATTTAAACAGCCAAACGCACACATTCCCAAACACATGTGCGCACATTCAGGTGATGGAAAAAAACAAGATGTTATCCACCCAAAGCAAGGTGTTTGTTAACCTCACAGTCAAACTCACATATCAATCTCCTCAATGGCACCCCTATCTCAACTACGTTTTTCCTGACTTCTGAGCGGACCGCTTGTTATTAGCCGATGTCCGGGCGAGGACGTGGCTGGAGACCTGCGCTGCCCTCTCTCGTCCGGCCCCGGTCTTAATCTTCAGTGGCCCTCTGGCCCAAGTAATCCATCACCAGCGGTGAGTTTGATTAGACGTCCAGAGGCGGGCGGCTCTTTAAAGCCCTGACAGGCCTGGCTGCTTGGTGTCTGCCTCTATGACGGCTGTGTGTCGGCGGGCTGTGATGGATCCCTCTCCTCCCCTTCCCTGGAGAGTCGCCTCTCCTTTTCCCCATGTCTCCTGCATAGATAGTTCCTTTGACACGACTTGTTTTGGGTCCCTCGTAATTGATTTTGCTCTTCTTTTGTGACTCCAATCTCTCTCACTCTATCCTCTCTCTCTCTCTCTCTATTTCTCTATCTCTCCTTTTTCCTGTCTTCTGTCTGCTTTCTCCCTGTCTGTCCTACCCTTTTCTCCAGGGAAATGACTGAATAAAAACTACAGAGCATGATGTTTATAGGCAGGTGTCCACCCTGACAGATGGTCAATGGCAGCATTATCAGAGGCTGATGGAGGCGTTGAATGAGCTGGTTAGGCTGGGAATGGGTTTCTAAACGAGATGGCCCAACATATTGGAGGGAATGTTCTAGGCCCAAGTGGAGAGAGATGTTGAGCTTCAGACTGATGGGTACAAGTGGAGAAATAAATAGAGTTGCCGGTAAGGACAGAGGAATTAAATGAAATTTCAAGCGGTTAGAAAGGATCTCTTAAACACTTTGTGAAGTTCCTAGTATGTTAAATTATTGAAATATAGTATAGTTTATTTGTCAGGCAAGATATTTTATTAGCATAAATCGACATGAATATAATGAAGGCTCGCTTGAACTGCTATTCTGTCATACAAAAAGTGTTGATTTGCAATAATCTTTATAAAATATTAAAGTTCATTGAGAAGTTATACTGTAAATTCATAGTGTATGTAGAGAACTGAATTCACCTTGCAGCTGCTTCACTGTAGATTTTTTTTCTTTACACATCTAATAGATCAATTTTCACTAATTCTAATCCCTCAAAGGTTGTTTGTCTTCTTCCCAAACAACAAACTAATCAGCCAATTTGCTGGAAATGTGCAAATTTCTCCATCAGTAGTGTGATGAGTGATTGTTTTTTTTATAGCTGTTGACTTTTGTGCTTGTAAATGTGTGTCACACCAGGACCCTTCACATCCTTTGCCTGGCTATGTGAGTGCCTCCTGGGACTCCTGTGTCTATTGGAAATAACGCTAATGTAGTAACATAATAACTCGTCACATACTGAAGGATGATTTTGGGAAGAATCACATTTACAGGCCTAGGTTTGCCTCCGTGTACATTTCGGGGGCTTTTTTATGCCTTTAATGTGACAGGACAGTGGAGAGAGAGATGGGGTGGGATCGAGAAATGACCTTGACCGGACTCGTACCCAGGTCTCTGTGGGCACGTGGACCCAAATATGGTAGGGGTGCTGTAACCAGTTGTGCTACTGAGCCACTGAGCATGTGTCACTACCCTGCTGAAAGAAAACAGCCTGACCAACTTAAGGTGGTTTGCTGGTTGACCAGCTTGTTAACCAGCTTGTTTGACCACCCTATGATGGTTGACCAGCTAGACCAGCAAAACTCTTGCGAAAACATACCTTCAGCTGGTTTACCCAGCTTAGGAAGGTAACTCAGCTTGTTTTACTTGTCGTACCACCTCAAGCTGGTCATTTTAGCTGGTGTTGCTGGTCTTACATTGCCAGTTTAACTGCCAACAATGTCAAGCTTGGCAGGCTGATCACCAGCATGACCTTACTGTACACCAGCTGTATCCTACGATAGGCTGGTCACACCAGCATGACCAGCTTCCCAGGCCCAGATGGTCACGCCAGCATGTCTACCTGGTGGCCCAACCAGCTACGCCAGCAAAGACCAGCTAAAACCAGCTTCTAGCATAAGCTGGTTTTTAGCTGTTTTTTTCAGCAGGGTAGTGTCGTCACTGTCCAAAAAGAACAACTGACAACTGACACACTGACTGAGCAGTTATCCGCACAGTACATTTAAAAAGGGACCTGACTAAAGCAATGTTTGCAAGGACTTTTTCTTTGTGTGTGTGTGTGTGTGTGTGTGTGTGTGTGTGTGTGTGTGTGTGTGTGTGTGGCCCTCTCCTGTCTGTCCCTCTTCTTCTTTCTCTCTCCTGTTTCCCTGGAAATGTGTTTTCTATTTTTTTTTTCACATCTGCAAAGATTGCCTCTGTGCCTGCCTGGGGTTTCTAATTGACAGCAAGGCAAACAGGAAAGTTCGCTTAAAAAAAAAAGAAAAAGTAAAATGTAAATTTCCTGCTGCTGCGTTCCCAGTGTGTTTTTTTCACCTGCCTTGATGGAGAATTTGTTATGGAAATTCATGGTGCATTAGCGTAACCAGCATGAGCCAAGAGTTGAAAATAATGAATCCTGCCGGGAGGGAAGGGCTTTTCCCGCTTCCTTATTTATGAACTAACAAATATATATACAGTATTTAAGGGTCAGCCTATTTCACACAATTGGAATTTGCCTCTGTTTTAGCAATTTTCTGCCATGAGAATCGGGGCTATTCTACAATTTGGGGGTTCCGTCGCCCCATTACTAAGAACCTCTCTTTAGAGAGGCGATGGGAAGTGGATCTCTTGGGATAGTCGAGTTCAGATAAAACTAGAATGCTAAAATATTGGCTGTCAAAAAAATGCTAATTCCAACAAAGCGTTATCACATGAAAAATCCTCTGGTCGCAAACTGACGAAAGATTTTACACCTGATTTGCAGCCAGCCAATCAGCGCTCCAACCTGATTGCTTCTGGGCTTAATAAAAAAATATGCTCCTACGCCACCTGCCAAACTATTCTGCTGCACATCCTTTCTAACACAAGAGCATCTCAAGTAGGTACACTTCTCATCCGATACACTTTATACATTTGTAAGTATGAGGAGGCACCTGAATCAAGTCAAAGGGCTAGGCTACTGCTGTATATGGTGGAAGGGGTTAGTATGTTGCTAAAGTCCTTGCCAAAAGGACTGTCATAGTCCAAAAGAGTGAGATTGTTTTTTTTTTTTTGGCATAAGCCTTAACTGGGCTGAAGGAGGTTCAAAGATTCCTCTCTCGCTGCCTTCTCTCTCTGTCGTCTCTCACTTCATTAACGCCTTGGCTGAAGTTTGAGCTCTATGTGAAGTGGAAATGAGGCAAGCCATGAAAGTTCTGCTGTCAGGTGAGGATATGGCTTCCTGATTTTCCCCCTCTGAGAAACTAATCAGAGGTAAATCTCTCAGGTATGTAAGGACTCACTCTTTAGTCTGCACAGTGGCAGAGGAGTGGAGAGTGCTGTTGTGGAAATGCACTGCAATAAAGATAACCGAGGCACCAGCCAAGACCACCACATTCTGTTCATTATCATGGACTATAGGACTAGAAGCTATAATGTTTGTTACAGTACTGCTAAAAATGCACAAATTCAGACATGGTCTGCAGAAACCATTTTAGATGAATGGCTGATATTTTAATGTATATCTGTGACTGACAATAAGAACCAAGAAAATAAGATCAGCATTTATGGCAGACTTGGCCTCTTTTCCGGATAATTTAGAGACCACTTTTACTTTATGACAGGCCATAACATGTTTTCCCCCATATTTACAATCTTTTGTGAACCTGTGAAACCCTGTTGTGAAAACTAAAACTAACTACTCTTGAATTTAAGACACAGTTATAAAAGCTGTAATGAAGACAAATAAATCCATACATCTGGCTGCTTTTTCAATTTATTTTCAAACCATGTCTTGTCTCTGTGTTCTCAATACTATTTCACTGAAGCTTCAGATGCAAGGCAGCAGTTGCTTTTTTCCACCAAACATCCAGCAGTGTAGAGGAAGTGTGTTGGTTGCTACGGAAACAGCTAGGCAGCTGGGGGGGGGGGGGTAGATAAATGTTTTAAACTTGTGTGTGGAATTATCTCTGTGTGTGGGTGGGTGTGTGTGTAGGCCTATGTAGAATATTTCTAACTATCCATACTGTATGTACAATAAAATAACACAGATACAGATATAAAGACACACAAGTCTTTCAATTGATAAAGGCTTATTGTAGGTTATCAAATCAGCTGAAATCCTTGTAGGACTATGAAACCCATTTTTGGATTATGAAATAAAGTGGAAGAAACACTGACAGTTGTACAGCTCCCCCGGCCATTCCTCCAGCCTTAAAAAAAAGTTTAAAAAAACTCTGATTCTGTTTCAGTCATCAGTACCTGAGCTGGTATGTTTGGTGTCTATAGATTATTGATGCCTATTTGGTCATTGTGGTGGTCACAAGTAACGCATCAGTGGTCATTTGTCCACTATCCCTTTACTACCTATTTCATTCAAAACAATCCAACTCAATTATTTTCGTGCTTGTCACCCTTGTTAGGGCACACACAACACACACACAACAAGCAATTTGAATCGAATGCAAACTTCTCACTGCTTTCACAGAGACGCCAGCTCTGACTGTTTATTTCTGGCTGTTTTGTTTCTGGTGTCGGGAACAGGCCAGTCTTTTTGTCGCTATCTGCAAATCACTTTGGCCTCAAGAAAGCACAGGTGGCGTTCACTTTAATATGTACTGAGAAAGGCATTAGCATATTCATGAAATTTACAAGGCAGCACCCGCCACAGTAAAGGTTTACACAGGCGAGGCTAATGCATTTATTAACGTTGGATTTAACTGAGGAACATTGCAAACCTGATGCTTATTATTTTCCCTCATTAGGCGTTCGGCAAGCTGCCTGTTGGAAAATCAACTTCAGGATATGAAGTGACGCCGACTGTGGGGGAGACGCTAATGGGCGAGCAACAAAGACTGTTTGTTTTGCCGTCTTCTAGTGCTCATCATTAGACTTCATTAGTCAGGATCAGTCATCATTAAAATTTTCCCTCAGTTTTCAGCCACTCACCTAAATTACAATTAGGCTTGGTGAGAAGACACCGAACGCTGAGACCTAAACTTGGGATGATTAGGGCATCCTCTTGCATCAGTAGAACATATTTTTTTGTTTACATGGAAATACAGTCTACATGTGATCATAACAACTTCCCGTGCTCATTACGCTTGTAGATGCCATATGACATCTAACACTTGGTACTTAGTACTGAAGAATTCAGACATCAGCTCTCACTAAAGCAGAATGACCTTTACCTGTAATTTGATTTTTACTATAGTTAACAACACACAAAAACACAAACACACACGCATACACACAAACACAGACACACTATTCCATTGGCACAGCTGTTCTTACACTGAGAGGAGTACCAAAAGTTGAAATGCACAACTCAATTAACACAAAGCACAGCTAGCTTTTAATTTTCCAAGTGTATTTGTCTGCCGTTTTACAGTATTATGACAATATTTAGGCACACCTGTCAAAAGCTTACCCGCTCCACAAGAGCTCTTATTAGGCCTCTCCATCAGTTCCGGCCCCCTGAATGGCTCTCGGTTGGAAATAAAAACGACACCTGGTAGATTGGACAGATACTTGGCCAGGGCAGTGGGTCACTTTGCACCACTCACGCGGCCACTTCATGTTTGGTGAAGCGCACTGCCAAGCATAGCTAGACCTGTTGTGAGCTTTTAATGCTCCAGTTTAGAATGATGCTTAGGGGAGAGCTATGGCTCAAACAAGGCCAAGCTCTGCCCTGTGATTGGTCGATCAGCCTCATTAAATGAGCCCTCCAGAACACAACTCTGCAATCAGCGTCACAGAAAGACCCGAGTCGAGTAGATTTAGACATAAATAGGCATGGACGTGTGCTTGAAAGTTTTTCTTTTTCTCTCTTAATCACAAGTAATGAACATGTAAATTTAGGGTGATACAACTTCAAAGTGCTATTCTGTCAGAAATGCGTTGGAGGGGGGGGGGGGGGGGCATTAAAAAAAGCATTTTGCATTGCAGCATGATTATGTGCTTTGATCATTAAAAGAGACAAAGATGATCTTTGTCATGAGGCAAAGCTGATGATGATCTGTGTGTTCCTTCCGTAAGACATCAGCATGCTTCCTCCTCAGAGGGCTCCACCTCACGCCACTCTGCACATCCCCCCTCTTAACCCCTGATATAGACGCCCTAGTAGTCCAGTCACGGATGGCTCCATTTGCTGCTGTCTTCAAGAGATCAAGGCTTGTAGCAAGCCTTTTGAAACTGCGTACATGTGTGCAAGTATGTGTGTGTGTGTGTGTGTGTGGGAAGCATTAATGCGAGACATGCCTGATGGTAATGAACTTGGTGTTCTGTGTTTAAAGACATAATGTACACATCCAGCATCCATTACAGCGTCTAAAGTGTTTTTAATTTCAGTTTATATGAGTCTCATTTGAAAGTAGCAGCCAGGAGAGTCCTGAATAAGGCCCAAGCGTATTGCATCTGCATGCAAAGGTGCTCTATGAAAGATAGTTTCATCTATGATGTTTTCTCTAAATAAGATGGTTGCATTAATGGATGGTTGATATACAAGTCAGTAAAGTTGACCATTTCCCAGGCTCTATTCCACACTACTCACAGTCCTGCTCCCGTGAAAGTGGCTGCATTCACTTTCCACTTTGACTGACTTGATGGCCAATGTGAACAGTTGATGTCCGTCAGAGAGGAACCAAAACAGACAATTTCACTATTACAGTAGTTTAGTTTTGATTAAAGTATGCAACTGATGTTTACTAATGAGATATCTCGTAGACAGTGACTGCAGTGCCTGACTTCAAAAATAAATGTCCGCTGCCTTGCTGCCACTAGGTTTTAATGCCACGTGACGTTCCACAACGCTGGCGAATGCCAGACCAAATTCCTCAGTAGCATGCATGGTCAGCATTGCGCAATGCCGCCTTAAGTTTGATGAGGCCATTTATTTCTGCCCTCCTCCACGTGCTGGGCAAAACTGATGAGGGTTTTCCTGGCCCCTGCCATGCTGTGCAACCTACAATGAGCTATGTGCCAGGCCTGCTGGTGTGTGCGTATGTGTGTGTGTGTGTGTGTGTGTGTGTGTGTGTGTGTGTGTGTGTGGTGGTGGTGGGGGTCGCAAATCATTTGCTGCTCCAGTAATAATTCATTGCACGGGCCCTGGGGACAAGTTATCAGCAAAGTAATTACAGTGGAGCTGCCGCGAGGGGTTGTGTGTGTGTGTGTGTGTTGGGGGCACTCAGTGGCTCGTGCAGGGGCACTGGGCTTTCTCAGACCCTCTCCTCTTTAATAGAGGACCGGACCAAACGGTGACTCCTGCGCCGTATTGATAAGGCTCCCTCTTGATGTAATCACAATACACCACAGGCTAACTGTATTAAACCATCAGAGGGGACAAAATAGTTCAAATGTAAAATATACAGTACCATATTAGCTTTCTTTTCTCCCCCAACATCCCTAGAAGGTTATTATGTTTTAATCCAGGCAAAGGGGTGATTTATTTTCGTGATGTCTGACCTGTTGAAGCCCTGTGTAAGTCTCACACTCAGAGGGGATTATGACATAAAGGGAAATCATAACAAAGTGTTTCCAAGGAAAGGCAGCATGACTCTGTAGGGGCAGTGGTGTGAGATTAGGTGACGTTTTTGACCAGGCTGTTTGGATCTGAAGGCAGCAATACTGTCCATGAATGGTCCATAAAGGAAGGCATAAGATATGTATCGATGTGTTACACTAAGAGTTAAAATGCTAAGTATTATCACTTACTACAGTTTAGTAGCATGACCCAGGTGGTTTTGTCAAATTCATTTGCATAGATCATTATTGAGGAGGCTTGCAGTTTTAAATGAACAACCCACACACCAAACTGCCAAAAGCATCTGAAAAAAAAAAAGATCACAGGTGATTCTAATTCATGGGATTCATTGCAGATTGTATCACTGAAGCATTCCCATGCATCTTCTACAGCTCATCCTCTCACAGGTGAGATCTTTCCACCAACTGCTGAGTTTGACCCAGCAAAAAAATCCATCGTAAACACCAACAAACGCCAATCAAACAGAATGTGTGCCTATATCCCGATATTTTTAAAGCTGAGACGGCCAAAAGCAGTATATATTTACAGTCGAATGAATTAAACATCATCAGCCATGCTGCTCAAACCACTGGTTATAGCTACAGTACATGTAATTATCTCCAAAAGTCTGCTCAAATCCCCCTTGAGATGGCCTCAGACATTTCCCTCGCACGATCAAAAAGAAAGTTTGGGGCGTCTGTTGGGCCATCCTGTGATGTGTACCCCTCGTCGCCCCTTCGCCTGGTGAAGCAGTCACTTTTGAAGGTGAACTCCGTGGCCCTTTGTGGGTTGCTTAAAAGGTGGTTAAGACGCCAAGCGCCGGACCAGCGAGGAACATGGCAGATAACCCTTGTGCGTCCCTGGAGTAGCTGATTGAAAATGCCAGGCACTGATGCACAGATTTCGCCAGTCTCATCTGGGCATGCTCACGCTCCACAAGAGTTAGCTCTTCAGGGAGATTACTGCAGAGTGAAAATTGAAAAGCTGTTTGGTTTGAGGAACTAGAGGTTCACATAAGTCTTAACATAAAAAGGAGCGGTATCTAGAACACATTTACATTCGTACATTCTACAACAATAGTGTGCTCTGCTCTGAACTCTGCTACATCCTGAACACTCAAACAGTAATGAGATGATTGGTGTCACACTTATTAAAAGACCTAGGCGCTGATGTACTGTTCTTGTTCCATGCTTTATTTGCACAGTATGGTATGTGACAGACTGCACATGAATGAAAGCACACTTTGCCCCGAACAGGTGTCAGGCAAGTGCCCTTTTTTTGCTCAGGCATACAGTATGTATTCATGGGAAGGACGAGGGAAAAATGGGAGAATCGTGCAGAAACATGGGAGAAGTGTTAAGAGCGATTGATTAGGCATTCTGGGATATGTATGAAAACGGTGCACATCTGTTTTATGGAGATAAGTTTCCATCTTTTAAAAGCAGGTGTAATCCAGATTGCTGTTAAATGCTAGCCTGGAAAAATCCAGACTCATTCACAACTCACGATTGGGATTTGTTTCCGACACTTTCATCGCGACGGGCACTAACTTTGGTCCAGCCTTCCCAATCACATTGATCAGAGATTCCTAACGTTACTTCCTACTTCACCTAAACTTTACAGACTGACAATAAACAGCATCAACAGTCAGAAAACAAAGTATGTGGGTCTACCTTTGCTGTAAATATATATCTGCATTTTTTGAAGTTTACAGGTGTTGCTACTACTGTTTATCACAATATGTTTCGGTTTCGTCTTCCCCTCTCGTCGCTGATTGGCCTGACATTTTTCCTGTCTGAGGGAAACGGTTATGAACTATGGTGTTCCAGACTAGATCTCCCTGAAAGAAGATCTAGGTGGACGGGGCCAGGCTAGTTAAATGCATCAATAGGAGAAACTTTCAGAAACCAGTATTCAGAGTAGCCTACTAGTTATGCTTCTCTGAACCATGTCGAAATGTTTACCTTTTAATATATACATTTGCTTTTTCACATCTTTCACTTCTGTTCAGTGTTGGGGAAGTTACTTTTAAAAAGTAGTGTTTGCTCGTTACTCGTTAATTACTCAAAAAAGTAACCTGTTACTTTACTTAGTTACCCTCTATGGAAAGTAACTTTTTATGTTACTCGTTACTTTTACATTACTTTTATGTTGCTCGACTTTGGGCAGAACCCAATATCTGTTCCTAAATGTGTAGGCCTACATAAAGTTCTACTATGGAGGACATACCAGGTATTTCTTTTGTGCTATTTATTATTAAAAAAAATGCCACAAACAGAGCACTTGACAAGAAAACATTGTGGTTATAGGCTTCAACACCACCACTAAAGCCCTATGAAACAATATCAAATAACATAGCCTCTATACATCTTGGGCATATAGGTGAACACAAAATATATGAGGGCTTATTTTATAGCCTTATACTCTTTCATTAAACAGGCGCTCCTCTGAAATTTGGTGCAAAGCTAGTGCAAATCGTATCAATAGGCTGGCAGTTGAGTTAACGGCAGTGGACAAAATCAGGGCACAGTGTAGGCTACAACTAATACTCACATTCCTCCCCTTAGTTTCAACGAGTTCAAAGTAATGTCCATCCCTCAGAAGTTAGCGTTGGCTGTGTCTCGCTTCATTGCCACCAGCCTCTGGCCCAGTTGGTGGAGTTGATTGCACTTCATGCCACCAGCCTCTGGCCCAGTTGGTGGAGTTGATTGCACTTCATGCTACCAGCCTCTGTCACATAGGCTGCCGTGTGGAGCTCATGCCTATTGCGCAAGCGCGCAGCTGAGAAAGCAGCGTCACTGTCAAACCTGCCCCTGGGAAAAGTAACTTTGCACCGTTATGAAAAAGGAACTATGTTACGTTACCAAATTTTCAGTAGTAGCGCGTTACACTACTTTTTACTCGAAAAAGTAGTTACGTTATTGTAACTCGTTACTTTGTAACTATCCATTCAACTTTCTGTCTATCAACATCCATTACACTATCTACATTTAACTTTTAAACTATATACTCTGTTCAACTATTTCCTCTGGCCACAACTGTTTCAAAATAAATGTCCTCACTACAATAATTCACTATTAAATAATTTAACAATTTAAACTACTCAACTAACTGTTCAGCCATTTCAACTGTCAGTTGTCATCAACTATGACTCCTGCCAACTGTTTTCTCTGCCCACAACTGTTTCCAAATAAAAGTTTGTTTTGCATTTTATGTTAATATACAGTAGGCTATGTTTTGCATTTTCATGCACTGGTAATTTCCTCAAAATTACATTTTCTAGTTGAATGATACTGTTTAGTTGAGGGCACCGCAAATTAACGTTGATGAGCAGTGACGCACACTTTTGTTTACCTGATGAAGCGAATGCTTAGTGAATTCCACATAACATGTTAAGGCACAGCGTGTGCTTTCTGCTGATTGACAAAGGCGCTAATTATTCTTTCTTTGTACATCCGCCCACTAGTTGTACAAAAACTCACCTAAAAGGGCTTGACCACTGTTAACAGCACAGTACCAGTGAGTGCAACGCATTTCACATACATTTAATCCACATGCGTCTATACTTTATGAGCGCCTAGTGCCTTGGTAGATTTCCTGGTTGACGGCAGTAAACTATTATTTCTGTGATCACGGTGAGGTGGACTGAGCCATGGGGTATCAGATTTTTTAAAAAGGTATTCAGAACATGTTTGATGATGGAGGTTATTGTCCAATATTTAAAGGTCCAATATGTAGGAAATAATGGAAAATAAACAATAACCATTCCAAAAATGATCACCATATGTTGCCAGAGAGTAAGGAAACACGATGAATTGAAGTAATGGCTTATTTGACAACATTACTCTAACCCGTAAAACCCATGAAAAAAGTGTGTTACGGGGCGGAATCTCTTGGAATTTTCGTTTATGTTTTGAACGATTAATTCTAGAATAGCGTATTAATAATGGGCTAGCGCGTCCTCCTATTTGGGTTGCCAAATTAGCAAAGGCCAACTGTCAACAGCTGTCAGTTGTAGTCATGAACGCCTACGAGAGGCAGGCAAATTTACAAAATTAAAACAAGAAACAAATTAAGTGGACATCGGAGGAGCTTCCTGAGATGGTGACGTCTTCGTCAAACGAAGAATATCAAGTCTGACGCAGAGCTGGCCATATCTTTCCACAAAAGGTAGGCCTAGCCTAGGCTAAACTTAATCTGACTGCATCGCTAACTTCAGCTAAATATGTTACGTTGGTTAGAGAGGTATTTTTTGTTTTCACTGTTTCCGTAATGTGTAGCTGGGTCATGGTTGGAGAAACGTTAAAGCAGCTGCAGGTCAACTAACGTTAGCTAAGTCTTCATTACATCTGGCAACAGGGCCGGAGTGGGGCCACTTTTCAGCCTGGGAGTTTCAGGCCCAAGACCGGCCCACGTTTTCCATAGACTTCTCCAGAATATATCCCGCCTCCTAACTTCCGTATCCATCCAACTTCCGGGCGTGGATTGTCTATGGGAAATAACATGGCGTTTTGAAAGATCGTACCTGTCAAACTCTGTAGGTGACAAAGTAGAAAAAGCTGCTGGGCAGATTGACCTACACACTTCTGCCATCTAGTTTCCACTGGATTTTTTGATTTTCGGTGCCGTTTAAGTAGTATAGTCTATAGTATACTACTTAAACGGCACCGACAATCAAAAAATCCAGTGGAAACTATATGGCAGAAGTGTGTAGGCCAATCTGCCCACCAGCTTTTTCAACTTCGCTACCTACAGATGTTTTACCGGTATGATATTTCGAAACGCCATGTTATTTCTCATAGACAATCCACGCCCGGAAGTTGGATGGATACGGAAGTTACGGAGGCGGGACTTATTCTGGAGAGGTCAATAGTGGTGGAAATTGGATAAATGAAGCAACATTTCAGCTCTTACTATCCTGTAGTTTTTATTAGTACCATGGTTCAACAAATGTGTAAAGGTTATATTAATCACTTCAACTGAGAAGTTAACAAAAAATATTCCACTATTCCACAAGTTAACAAAAACAGAAAGAAAGAAAGAAAGACAGAAAGAAAGAAAGCCTTTGAAATGTAGCCTATCCCACGCTTCCACAAAGAGGCATATTGAACTAATGTTTAGGCTACATGTTTTTTGCATGGGTAGGCTATATTGTTGTTTGGTGATTTAGCCTACTCCTTTACTACACCCTCTTTTAAGCAAACAAGGCATAGGTTCATCATGTAGCATACATATTTGGCTCTTTCTTACATTAAATAACTTTAATTTATCCTCTCTTGTCCCTGTAGTCATGGCCTCCTTATCACTAATTTCGGGCTCATCATTTTCAGTGGTCGACTGGTTGATCTGCTGCTCAGAGGCTACAATTTTTACCGCATAGGCCTACACAGATCAAACTTCAGTTTTGCATACTGCAAAGTCTATGAATCGGATACAAAAGGCTAATATTTTAAGAAATGTAGGCTAATATGTTGCTTGCAAATAGCTTGACAACGTTACAAACGTCCAAAATTAGCCCAATAACTGCTAATAATCATTGCCTATAGCTATCTCTCTTTACCAGTTGCCACATTTGTCTGTAGGCCTAATCTAGAAGTTTGGCACATTTAGCAGCATCTACCTGGCCGTTTCAGTCCCTCCTGGCCTCTTTCTACCATCCATCCTTCCTGACGCTAATGGCTACTGTAGGGCCGGCCCGGCTATCCGTATCTGAGAAAACTTTTTTGGAAAAGACGGGCTATATGGACCCAACCAACTCTTTTTGGGAGGGGAGAACTCCCTCACACGGTAGGCTACAACCCATGCAGAGGCAACGGTGCCATGCACAGAATGCGGAACGTGTAGCCTACTTTAAAGGAGAATTCCGGTGTGATATTGACCTAAAGTGTATTGAAACATGATACCGAGTGTGAACGTACGTCTCATAGCCCATCTCGGCTTGTCCATTGCACTCCAAAATCTGGCGCTAGTTAGCCGATGCTACCAACAGCTTTTTCAATTGTGGTGCTTCGGCATCGGGCTAGCCATGCAAATAAATCACTGTTTTACACCATTTACGAGGCTCAATGTATCTCCACACTTCATTGGTAGACTTCTGAGGGCCCTGACATTTAAAACGAGACATTGAGAACTTTGAAAAAGCACTGGTAGTTTACTTACAAGACGATTTATAGACAGTATCTTCACGAAGTTTAGCGTTTGCAGCCATCTTGAATTTAGTCACGATAAGTCGAGCAATGAGTAAGAATGAACAGGTATGATAAGGGATCAGATTCCAAAAATAATTCCGTGGAAATGCATGGATTCCAGTTTCTTCCAGTAGCAGCAACTGGAATCCATGCATTTCCACTGAATTATTTAGGGGCGCGTCTAGATTTCTAGGCTAACTCTGGACATCATAATCAGTCAGCTCTCCCAAAGATTTGCAAGTATGTGGGAAACTTGTCATGTGTTTGAGTCTTTACGTCCTATGACCCTTCAACTCGCAGGTGATGATGAACTGCTTGAAAAGGCAAGACGTTTGTCAGACCATTATAGCAGGGACATCGCACCGACATTCCCAACACAACTCCTCTCATTCAGGTCTTGCTTTAAAGCAGAGATTTCACAGAAGTCATCTATTTTTCAACTTGCCAAAATGCTGGTGGTAGATTATGACAGTGTAACATCCACATTCGGGGAAGTGTGTACTCATGTTGTTTCTGCCATTGCCTGTGACTGTGGTAACAGCTAAGCGATCTTTTTCCAAACTCAAACTTATTAAGACCTATACCTAAGGAGCAGCATGGGGCAGGAGAGGCTCCGTGGGTTAGCTATCCTGTCCATTGAAAATACGAGAGCCAGAGCATTAAATATTGGGAACATCGTCGACGATTGGGGATTGTATGCATATGAATGATTTTATTTGGTTTCTGGACGGTTAAATAACTTAGGCTACATTAAGTTTTGTTTCTGCGCAGTGCGAGTTTATAAGCAAGCAATCTACGCTTGCAGTTTCAGCAGAGGGTTGAAGAGGCGCATTGAGTGTTCCCATAATTCCATGCGAGTTGATATTAATGCAGATATATTAGATCACCCTGGCCTGCAGGCTGTTAATAAAATTATTTTTTAATGTTTTCACATGTAATGGATATGTAGTCGTGTGTTTTTTTATTTGAAATTGTAATCTGTAACTACTAAACTCGGTGCCTCAGGCCCTTTGCATAAACAATTGAAGTCACCCTTAATGTGTATTGCATGTATCAGAGCTAATTCATACTGGCCCAATGTTCTTCGGTATGGGGCCCGCGTAGCGCTCTTGCACCTGGGCCCACCATTGGTTTGTTACGCCACTGCTAAGACCTAACAGCTTTTTGCGGCATTTCACGTCGCGATGTTTTGAAATGCGTATGCGGCAACAGGAGCTTCCAATCGCGAGGGAACAATTTTGCATTGTAGGCATAAAAGGGATGCAATAACACCACCAACAACAACCAAAACGACTCATTGTCAACATGTAAATTAAATGTAACGTTTCATTGTGAATCAAATTAAAATGTTCTCCTCTTTGCAAACATGACAGATTCATTTAATAATGTTGCAAAGATACTGCATCAATCCGTAGGCCTATGTTTCATTAGGCTAATAGGCTATTTGTTTTGCCTTACTCTTTATTAATTTAGGCTAGGCCTTTTTATTCAGTTATTCATCATCTTCCGTCCTTCGCACTACTTGTGTAGCGCACGCATTCTCAGACCTGTCACTCATCATCGTAAGGGAGGTGTTTGGAATCATTGGTTTGGATGATAAGGCATGTAAATGGTTTTGTAATTATTTGTCCCAGAGGTTTCAGTGTGTTAAGTCAGGAAATGTTAAGTCTGAGTTTTTGCCAATCACAAAGGGTGTTCCACAAGGGTCTATTTTGGGCCCAGTTCTCTTCACCATCTACATCAATGACATTGTCTCTTCTCTAAATGGCTGTCAAGTCCACCTTTATGCTGATGACACTATTTTGTATTGCATCGCTGACTCTGTTCAACTTGCAATTGATAATCTCCAGCTTTCATTTAATGTTCTTCAAGAAGCTCTCATTAATCTTAAATTAGTTCTAAATGAGAAGAAAACCAAATTTATGTTATTTAGTAGAGCAAGGAACACTGAGGTTAATGGCATGCAAATAACTACTGTAACTGGTTCAAGGATTGATAGAGTCTCTGAATACAAATATCTTGGCATCTGGCTGGATGAAAAACTCACATTTACCTACCATATAGCCATCCTAGCAAAAACACTGAGAAAAAAAATAGGTTTCTTCTACAGAAACAAAGCCAGCCTCCCTATGGAAAGTAGGAAACAAGTTGTTGAAGCAGTTTTCATGTCAGTTTTAGACTATGGTGATGTGATATATAAAAATGCTACTGCTTGTTCACTTAAAGCCCTGGACTCAGTCTACCATTCTGCCCTGAGATTCATTACTGGTGATGGCTATAGCACTCATCATTGTGTCCTTTATGGTAAGGTGGGTTGGTCATCTTTGACAGAGAGGAGACAAAATCATTGGCATCTGTTTATTTACAAAGGTATTGTTGGGAAATTACCAGGTTATATTTCAGACATGCTTGTGTGGAATTCTGGTCCCTATCAGACCAGATCAAATGACTGTTTGATGCTCAAGGTTCCTCGTATCCACTCTGAGTTGGGAAAGTCGGCCTTTTGTTATAGTGCCCCTACTTCCTGGAATAATCTTCAGTGTAATATAAAAATGAACTCTATACTTTCCTATAATCAATTCAGATCTGTAATCACAAACCTTCCTATGTGTACCTGCTTTAAGTAAATGTCTTTATTATTATTATTTATTATTATTAAGATTTTGTTTTTTTCCCTTCCCTCCTCTATAATGTATATCTTATTATTTATTTATTTTACTTTGTTTTATTTTATTTATAGGCCTAGACCTATACCTTTACTTTTTTTTTCTCTCTCTTTTTACATTTTGTTACTTCATTGTTTCTGTTATCTCGGCTTCATTGAAAATGAGGGCTTCCCTCAATGACCCTCCGAGAATAAATAAAGGTTGAATTCCCGCGTTACAATCATCAGCCAATCAAGGTGGTCACTTCAGTCAAGCTCGTGCATGAGTAATGACGTCATCCATAGCAACGAAGACTCACTCTTAGTTTAGGAGTTGTCATTTTTCCTTACTAAGAGTAGGTCTGAAAGGCTTTGTGAATAACTTTTAAGAGAAAACTCCAAGCTAAAATCTTTTAGTGCGATTTAGGAGTACTCCTAGTGGTAAGATAAAAGGCTTTGTGAATACGGCCCCTGATCATCCACCTCTGATATTTCCTCTCTTTAAGCCAGTGCCAATCAACAGGACCACGAGTGAGTCCACACTTGAATTAGACAGCTGATACACAATTGGTGTGTTTCCACCGAGCGGTACGGTTCGGTACGGTATTTGCTATCTCAAACGGCTTTGTTGTCGTTGGTGTAACCAGGCGCGCCTGCAGGTGTACGTCCGCACGCACTGTGCGTACCATCAGGCTCAACAGCGAGAGAATTCCCTTGTGTGTGTGTGTATTCACACCAAATTGGCCTGCCATACCTTCCCAACTATGCACAGTATCCCATTAGCTGCATGCCATCAGGCTATTTAACATTTTCTATTACGTAAAGTTAGTGAACACGTTATCAAAATGAACGTGCACACATTTTGTTTGAGCAGGAGAGAGAATACGCACGCAGGCACGCAATAGGCTACTTGTTTTCTTTTACTATCTATATATGGTTATCAGCACACAATGTTGAGCTAATTCACTAACTCAATACTCATCATGGATATCACAAGTTTTAAACAACGAAAACAGAAAGGATGGAGGCAGCAAAGCTAGGAGTTATTCCAGATGGACAAGAACAAGGTAGGCAATCGGTGTGCTTGTCAGAACGTTAGACTGCACTAAAGCCAGACGTCACGTTACGCTAGATTCTAGCGGCTAGAACACAACTAAAGGTAACTTTAGCCTGTATAGGGCTGTATCAAGTTGTCCAAATGAATAGGTCATTGTCGTTGTATTATTGCACGTGGATGTTGTTATGCTATGTAGGCTACTTTTTTGCTGACTGACCAATGCACGGACCAATATTGTTCACGAGTGATTTTTTTTTTTTTGCGGGGGGGGGGGGTGATGGGTGTGCGTACCATAGCATTAATTCCTGCAGGCGCCACTGGGTGTAACAAACACGTGATTTAAGTGTAGAGGTAAAGGGAAGGGTACTGTTGGCAGTCGAAACACAAGCCAGCCCGGTCAGGGTTTACCATTCCAAACTGTACTGTACTGCACTGCACTGTACAGAACTGCACCATACCACTCAATGGAAACAAGCCAAATGTTGCTCGATGGTGTTTTAAGCCCCCAACGTCGTCTTCCAGGCAGCGCTACCACCGTCGATTTAAAGGCACCTAATCCTAATCCTAACCCTTGAATTTCCCCTGGGGATCAATAAAGTATCTATCTATCTATCTATCTATCTATCTATCTATCTATCTATGCACGCCTAACCCTAGCACCTTCCAGGCAGCGCTGCCTTGAAGACAACGTTGGGGGCTTAAAACACCAAGAAACCCAAATGCCAATGGCACAAAACATAGACCAGCCAGAGAAACAACAGTTTGAATCTTTATTGATAGTTTTGTTAAGCAAAGCAAACATCAACGTATGAAGGCATCATTTCACTGAGTCTCATTTCATGTGTTGTATGGCACCACTTACAGTAGCTAATCATTGTTTAAAAAGAAAGGGAAAAAAAATCAAAGTTCATGTTTTTTTTGCTATTTAAAAAGAACAAAACAATCACTGCATCCACCAAACAAAAAAAACAAAAAAACATATCAATGACCCTCATCCACTATGATATGAAACCACCACCGGTTTGAGATCATGTGTCGTTATGTGAAATAAGGCAGATTCTTGAGATATAAATCCAGACAATCGGGTGGGAAAGTATTGACTAGAGAAAGAAGAGACAGAAGTGTAGCTGTGGAAAATGGAGGATTAGAAGTGTGATAACAAAGCTGGCATGCACTGGAAACTACGCCCTGAAAAAACTAATTTGTTAAAAAGACGCGTCTAAACAGAGCTGTCATGTGGGATGAGATGAATGGATTCCTCTTTAATAAGCTCTCGCAAAGTAACGGCAGCTTTGAAGATCAGCATTGATCAATGCCCTTTTCCAGAGATGAGTATTGTAAAGTTAAATTTTTTCTTTTTCTTTTGTTTTGTACACATCTGCGCGGTTTTGAGGTGTTTGAAGCAGACTACATCACACATGTGTGCCCCGTACAACTAAGGGCCAGAACTGAGCGTAAAGAGATTGATGTTAAGCTGCGATGGCCGAGCATCAGAAGTCCAGATGAGGAAAAACACTGGAAAAGCAAGGATACACACTAAGCGGCGTAAGATGTGTAACCCTTTTCATCTTATCATCACTTGGCAAATAACTTGGTCAGTAAGCCCTCGCACTTGGTTTCAAAGTCCACTCACACTAGGAAAGAAAAGAACTAAAAAAAACTGGTGTCAGCCTTACTTGGCCTGGTCAGCATCGGTTGTAGTGTTACTTAATGACCACAATTCATGACATATAAGCCTGATATTTGTCAGTTATATTTAAACAGTTACTAATCTTGTTCTATTCACTTGGGTTGGCCTCTTAGTATGTAGGCTTCTCAAGTGTATGAAGGAAGGACAGGCATGAGTATGGTCTCTCCCCATCATGCTCTGTGGCCGACCGTCAAACCATCAGAATTCCAGCACCAGGATGCCCAGATGGATTATGGGAGTTTTTCAAGCAGCATCTCTGTGAGGTATGACCCAGTAAAACCCACCCACCCCCGACCCACCACCTCAATATCTCTGATATGTTCATTTATACAATTGTTCAGGAAATACGTTGTACATATAGGTATATCTCATAGTTATCATTTCATTTCAGCATGAGAGAGGGAAAGTAAGGAGGAGTAGAATAGGAAACTAGTGATTTAGAAGCATAGGCCAGGGCCTGGGCCTTGCTCAGTGTGGAGCAGAGTTGGTGTGGTGTGAGACTGTGTGTGTGTGTGTGTGTGTGTGTTTCAGAAGCATGAACCTGGGCCTTGCTCAATGTGATGGAGAGTTGTTGTGTGTGTGTGTGTGTGTGTGTGTGTGTGTGTGTGTGTGTGTGTGTGTGTGTGTGTGTGTGTGTGTGCGTGATTTAGAAGCATGAGCCTGGGCCTTGCTCAGTGTGATGCAGAATTGGTGTGGTGTGGTGTGAGACTGTGTGTGTGTGTGTGTGTGATCTGGAAGCATGGGCCTGGGCTTTGCTCAATGTGGTGCAGAGTTGGTGTGGTGTGTGTGTGTGTGTGTGTGCCTTCACACAGTTTGCCGGCTGTCCTTCTGAGGATGATTGTCGTTTCATTCCTTCCTCGGTGGTTCCTTCTTCTTTTCAGAGGCTTCGTCTGTAAACAGGGACAGCACAACAGGTTCAGAAAACACACACACACACACACACACACACACACACACACAACCACAGAGTACCAAACATCTTCACAAGAGGCTTGAACAAGTGATGGTCTTCGATGGCAACTCTTAAGGTCATTTAGTCTTCATTTCAAAAAAGCTTCTTCAGTGGTTCTTTAACTCGACACACACACACACACACACACACACACAAACACACACACACACACACACACACACACACACACACACACACACACACACACACACACACACTTGCATAAACACTCAACCAGCTGGGCCCATAACACGCTCTCTACAAATCACTCCAGTCGTTTCCATGACACTCACGTCTCTAATGATGTGCGATAAACAACGAGTGGTAAAAACAGACGAGCAAATGTTAGGACCCAAGCGCTCTGCCACAGTGACGTGGTGCTGACAGCCGGCTGTTTATCGACTGCCGAGGCAAATACACAAGACAGGAAACGGGTTTGGTTCAGTGCTCCGAAGCCGTAGTCCACAGAACTGAGAGCAGATGATGAATGATTTTTTTGCAGTTCAAGTCAGTTCAGTTTACGTTTCATTCCTGCTGCCTGCCAAAAAAAAAAATCACACTCGGTTTATTTATAAATAATCTAGTTAAAGTGGCACGCCGGATATTAATATTGAAAACGTAAATGTAAAATTTGATATTAGGGGCCTGGAATGCAAAGACATGTAGATTCCTTTTCAAAACTGATTTATCAGCTTCAACCATTCACTAGCAATATGTGTCACGTCAATGTTCTCGTCGGCAGACATCTTGCGTCTGATTTACTCGGTTTGCTTCGATTCGGGGCTGTGGATATTTTATCACAGTCGTCTGAATGCCTGCTGACATATTTATACTGAGGCAGCTGGAGTGGGCTGTGAGGAGGCGGAGAAGAGGCACAAGCAAAGGAGGAGCGAGCGGAGGAGATGGCAGCACTCTCTACTCAGGACACAGACAGGCACAGAGAACACCCACATCTCAGCCAGCCAGGAGAGAGAAACTAGAGACAGAAAGTACTTTTAGAGAAAATGAAATGGAGAATGTGTGTGTGTGTGTGTGTGTGTGTGTGTGTGTGTGTGTGTGTGTGTGTGTGCGTGTGTGTGTGCGGGGGAGAGGGAGAGAGAGAGAGAGAGTAAGAGAGAGAGACACACAGAGAGTGTGTATAGGTGTGAATCTATTTCCTCTCTTACCTTTGGACTGATTGCTGTCTGTTTGAGTTAATTCAGGTTCTTGCGAGTCCTCGCCCTGAGCTTTCATTTCAATTAGGTGGAAGGGGAGCAGAGAGGAGGAGGAGGACGAGGAAGAGGAGGACGAGGAGGAGGGAGGAGAAAAGAGGAGGAGAGAAAGTGAGAACGAGTGCAGATGTGACAGCAGTTCAAGAAATACAAAAGCTGTGAGAGAAAAAGCCTGCCCGTCACACCCGGTCAGCTTTCAGGCTGTGTGTGTGTGTGTGTGTGTGTGTGTGTGTGTGTGTGTGTGTGTGTGAGTGTGTGTGTGTGTGTGTGTGAGTGTGTGTATGTGTGTGAGGGATCACTTCTGCACAAGCAGTGCCTGGATCAGTATTAACTCTGAGATCTCAGGACTGAGGATTTCTGCTGGGTTTATATTCAGACTCTATGCTCTACTCTCCAACCTCTGCAGAGTCAGCTGCAATGTGTTGCTGCACCGTTGATCAGCTTGCTCTCTCTATTCTCAGGCTTCTGTACTATAACCTTGT
>NW_027468620.1:9893033-9900533 GCF_046254945.1 Alosa pseudoharengus | reverse complement strand
CCACTTCCACAGCAGCAGCCACAGAAGCACGCGCATCCACAGCTTCATCGCCCAGTCTCAAGTCACCTCTGATGGTGCATTGCAGTGGCAGCGGCGGTTAATTTTTAGCATGTCACCGCTTTCTATCTGGACTGCCTGGTGCAATATATGGGCTCAGCTTTCATCAGGGTAATTTCATTAAAGTTTGATAAGTTTTTCCGTGTGGGTGACTCCACATCCACCCCCCCCCCCAACCCAACCCCCCCCCCCCCGACATGTCCGTGCCTGAGCAAGTGGGAAAACCGGCACACTAGAAGCCATCAGAGGGAGGGAGGGAGAGAGAGAGAAATAGAGACGGGAGAGAGAGAAGAGAGAGGGATGTGGGAATAAGTCATATTCAAATTCAGACAGGCAGAAAATTAGATCCTCTACCTTCGCCTTAAGAGATGGGAAGTAGTTAGGCTTTTGTTAGTCAGCACAAATTTACAGCAAGCCAAATAATACCCTAGGATGTCAGAGATGCTTTAACTTCCTATACTCTCTCGCTCACACTCTTCCTCTCTCTCTTTCTCTTTTCATGTTTCATCTCATCTTCAAAGGTATCTAATGTTGTGTTGTTCACTCATAATTACACCATACACATGTGCACAGAGACCAACAGATAACTCCACAAAGCCTGCACCTGCACACTGCTGGATTACAGCATGCAATTCAAGACACAATATACTCTAATTGGGTAGATGCAGAAATCTAAAGAATAATTATAAAGCAGTGCTAAGGGGATTGACAGTGCATCAATTCAATGAGTGATAATAATGATATACATAGTGTATTATTAAAGCAGTTCTGTAAACGATACAGGAGAGATGTTATCGCGAGTGTCTTCGTCCCGCTCTGACACGTGCCGGGTGGCGAGGAAGCCTCTGGTCTGTTCCAGCACTAGGACATTTAAACCACGCCAACGCTCAGCATGATAATCAATGTGTCAGATTATTATCTAAAGTGGAGGAGTCCAAAGGACAAAATGCCACAGCCACAGCGGCATTATCCCACAGAGCGCTGCACCGCTAACGGAACAGAAGTCCCACCACAATAACGTTCTCCACTCTCTTGCTTAGCAGTAGAAGTATATAAGTATATTCTTACTTTTTTAAGAAAAGTGAGGGAAATTTGGTCTCTGTATTTATCCCAATCCGTGAATTAGTCAAACACACTCAGCTCACAGTGAACACACAGTGAGGTGAAACACACACTAATCCCGACGCAGCGAGCTGCCTGCTACAGCGGCGCTCGGGGAGCAGTGAGGGGTTAGGTGCCTTGCTCAAGGGCACTTCAGCCGTGCCTACTGGTTGGGGTTCGAACCGGCAACCCTGCAGTTACAAGTCCAAAGCGCTAACCAGTAGGCCATGGCTGCCCCCCTTCTAGCTTCTTCACTTTCTCTTCGTCCTTCCTTCTCACTTGTGTCTTTCTCTCTTTTATCCATCCTCTCTATTTACCCACCTATTTACCCCACATCTACATTGAGTGCATTCAGCTGAATATGCCTATGTGCCATCCGCACTAATTGTTGGACCATTGTTAGGCCAGTCAGCGTTAAGCCGGACTAGTGTTGGTTTTCTGATGATGCTATCTAACCTAATGGAATGTCCTGTTGTCCTTTTGCTTCTTACCAGCAGTTTTGATACTTCATGCCAGAATGTAACCTAAACAAAATATGCTGGCACACACACACACAGAGAGACAGACACACACACACACACACAGACAGACACACACGCACACACACACAGACAGACACACACACAAACTCTCCAGCTGTTCGTACCTTAACTATCCAGTGGCTGGCGGACACACCGCCTGTGCAGCAATAACACACTCACACACACTCTCACCCAGCAGGAGGCTGTGTTTAATCAAATCACTCATTCACTCATGTGCACACACACACCAGTATAAACACATTTGTTTTACCTCACAATATAAACACCAATAAACCCCCCCCCCCCCCCCACGCACACACACACGCTAACATCTTGCAGACACATATATAGGAACATAAATCCATTCACATATAAACACAAATGCTTTGGAAATACAGGCTGTAGACAAGGACACACATCTACACATACAGTACATGCATACAAAAGCACACAGACACACACACTCGCACACAAACACACACATGTAAACATTTTGAACACAAAGACATAAATACAAGAATATACTGTACATGCAATCACGCATACAAATACACAGCGACACACACACATGCAGTCGAGATTGCACTGCCACTCAGGGGGTGTAATGAATAGAGATGGGTTCATGGGGGTGAGAGGTGCGGAGGTGTGCAAATGCAGGGCTCCAGTCTGCACACACACACACACACACACACACACACACACACACACACACACACACACACACACACTGAGTGACACTACTCTGCATTTCCTGGACCAGAGGCAATGAAAGGTCCTCTCTCTTCAGTCCAAGTGATGGAGTGGGTCCTTAATGCTGGCAGTCCTGCCTGTTTCTCAGGGCAACTTCTCATCTCATTGGAACGAGGGAATGAGAGAGAGAGAGAGAGAGATGGAGAGAGAGAGAGTGAGATGGATAGTAAGAGATGGAGAGAGAGGAGATGAGGGGAGGGAGGTAGGGAGGGCAAATGAAGAAATAAGAAAGTGGGGAAAAACAAAAGGAGACCCGAGAGGTCTGTGACATGGGGGGTAAATCATGGGCTCTTAGGAGCGCTCGGGGTGGGTGTGTTGTGAACCCTCCTCTCATCTGCCCAAGTGTTCAACCTGCAGTCACTCCAAGCGAATGAGAGGGAATGAATGGCATCAATGGTCTCTCAAATGGATTAAATGGATGAAGCGGCGGTGGTGGCCCAGGTCCTCTGTTCTCAGTGCTTTGTGAGGGCGCCGTGGTCTTATGGAGCCCTCAGGCACTGATGATAATCAAATGAATGCTAAACATGAGAGGGACGTCCTCAGAAATAGTGCTGGTGCTGGTGGTGGGGACAAAAAAAAGCTAATCAAGTGGTGAATGTCTTGAGCAAACCATTTTCACATGTAAATATGGAAGAAGAGTGGGTCTGTTTGTGTGTGTGTGTGTGAGACAAAAAGGAGTGTGTGTGTGTGTGTGTGTGTGTGTGTGTGTGTGTGTGTGTGTGTGTGTGTGTGTGTGTGTGTGTGTGTAACAGTAGAAGCCAATTAAAGCCTGTCGTGTAGCGACCCGGTGGGGTGGGGTGGGAAGTGTGTGCTCCTGTGTAAATGGCCAGGACCCCTCTTCAGCACACTCCGGCTGGAGGGGGACCCCCTTATTTATATTCCGTCTCATAGCACTCAGCCATAACGCTCCACTCACACACACATGGGCCGGCCAGGAGCGGGACACAAGAACAAGAGAGAAGCAACAAAACAGAGAGGAAGCAAAAGGTCTCGGACACTAAGTGGCATTGTGCTCACCGGCTGCATTTGTATAACCTAACAAGCTCACCCCCCCTCTTCACCGCGGGTTACGCCACACGGCTGGCTGGTGTGTGTGTGTGTGTGTGTGTGTAACCTTACAAGCTCACCCCCCCTCTCCTCCCCAAAAGTTACGCCACACTGCCTTTGAGGCTGGCTGGTGTGTGTGTGTGTGTGTGTGTGTGTGTGTGTGTGTGTGTAACTTTACAAACTCGCCCCCTCTCCCGGGGTTACGGCACAGGGTCTTTGAGGCTGGCTGGCTTGTGTGTGTCTGTGTTTTGTGTGTTTTGTGTGTGTGTGTCTGTGTGTGTAGTCTGCCCTTTGCAGCTCAAAGTGCGCGGTGGCTCTTCTGTGGAGGAGGATATGCTTGAGGGAGCACACAGGGCACAAAAGCCGCCATTCAGATGGAGACGGAGGACTGAGAGGGGTGGGAGCGCATGGACCCGTCTGGGGATCAGGGGGAACACGGACGACCAGGAGAGGACAGGAGTGGACAGGAGTGGTGCGATGTATGCCGGGACAAACAGGCTGAGTGTTCAACCATGTCAAAAAGTGTTTGAAGGCACCATTTCATCAATGATCTCTCAAATTCTTCCACATTCCACCATCCTTTGTTAAACACAATGTTCCGTAGCGTTTTAATTCCAACATCTGACCCTGTCGGTGAATTACACTTGAGCAATCACACTTTGCATTTTCTCTGCGGAAAAGAATCTAGTTTAAACTAGGGCCCAGTATGTCTAAACAGGGGAAGGGTCCAAAGAGGCCTGATGATAGTAGGCAGTGTGGTTTCTCTGAGATAGCTTCTCTCCTTCACCTTTTCAGCCCAGCGCTGCGCTAATCCCTCATTTAAGATTATTTGGCCTAAAAAATCATAGACATGTGATCATAAATCAGAGCAAGTGTGCGCTTTTTTAAAAAAAATTATTGTTACAGGGTGCTACAAGTCAGATTCAGTTCACTTTCATGGTCAGACTAGGAGGACTGCCTCTTTCAAACACGGAGTCCCGCTGTGGAGTTGAAAGTTGAGACATGAATATTTCAGAGGCAAAAGGGCAGGAGGGATAGAATGTTCTCTCCTCTTCTCTCTCTCTCTTCTCTCCTCTCATCTCCTCTCTCTCTCTCCTCTCTCTCTTCTCTTCTCTCCTCTTCTCTCTCTCTCTCCTCACCCCTGCCTCATCTCCGTCTTACCCTCATCCTCCCTCACAGGTCAAGGCAAAATAAGAAACAACCTAAAATAGATGCATTAGAACGGAAACAGCAGCGGGGTGGTTGGGGGGTGAACACATGAACTAAAGTTCCATTTAAGTTTGGGCTGATTAAGTCACGGAGAAGGATGGGAGGGAGTCGACCGGCGGAGAAATGCAAAAGACGACCCCTCGCCGTGACCTACATACCTGCTAAACTCGCCTGTCAGCGGGAGTCGGGCGTCCTCTCATCACTCCCAGAATTCCTTTGCATAATCTTGGGGTTACTTTGTCCGTGTGTGCATGCGTGTGTGTGCATGTGTGTGTGTGTGTGTGTGTGTGTGTGTGTGTGCATGTCTGTGCGCATGTGTGAGTGTGTGTGTGTGTAGCAATACATCCACCTGCCATGACATAAATGAGGAAATGTGTGACCACCTCTCCAGGATTGGCTAATGGTTCAGGTTGGACGTCTCTATGCACACAGCCAACATGTGACACTCCACCCTCACGCTTGTAGAAAAGCCTCTGACCCTTAGTGGGCCTCCAGGAAATGCATAGATGGAGAAGCTGATTTGCATGAACTACGCTGCTCTGGATTAGCATACAGCCTATTAAGCAGTTTTCCCTCCCTCAAAGGTGTCCAACACTAAAGCGGGTCGGTCGGAAAAACGGTTTGGAGGAGGACGAGTTTGAGAAGACAAGTGCATAAATCACAATCAGCTGTGTGTATGTGTGGGATCAGGCCACATGTGTATGTGTGTGTGTGTGCGAGTATTTGTGTGTGTGTGTGTGTATGTGTGTGTGTCTGTGTGTGTGTGTGTGTGTGTGTCTGTGTGTGTGTATTTTTGTGTGTGTGTGTGTGTGTCTGTGTGTGTGTGTGTGTGTGTGTGTGTGTGTGTGTGTGTGTGTGTGTGTGTGTGTGTGTGTGTGTGTGTGTGTGTGTGTGGTTAGTTGTACTCACCTTCTCCGTCTCCTTCCATGTCTATGTCTGTGCCCACATCCTCTTCCTGTTCCGCCAGTGGAGCCCTCACCTTGGGGGAGTCTGGACACAGGAGATCAGGACACGATCACATACAATTGGCATCTGGGATAGAGTCAGTGTGTGTGTGTGTGTGTGTGTGTCTGTTTAAGGAAACACTTCCAGAGTCTTTGGATGTGGAGAAATATTAACTGTCAATTGTCATTAGAAGAGAGCAGGCGTGTGTGTGCATGTGTGTGTGCGAGAGTATACAGTATATGTATGTGAGTGTATGTGAGAGTATGTGTGTGTGTGTGTTTAAGGAAACACTTCCAGAGTCTTTGGATGTGGAGAAATATGAACTGTCAATTGTCATTAGAAGAGAGCAGGTGTGTGTGTGCATGTGTGAGTGCGAGAGTATATATGTATATGTGAGAGTATGTGCGTGAGTGTGTGTGTATGTATGTGTTTGCGTGCATGTGACTACTCTTTCACGTATGTGCCTGTGCGTGTATGTTTACATTTGTGAGTGAGTTTATGATGTCTGAGTATTGCAGAAAAATCCTTCTCCGTGTACTTCTGAATAGCTGCCACCTCATGCCTTTCATTTATTCATCAGACATTTGCACGCACACACACGCACACGTGCACGCACACACACGTGCACACACACGCGCACACACACACACGTGCACGCACACACGTGCTCAAGTTCTTAGAGCTGAACACAGAGAAGTTTGGTGGGAGTCCCAGTCCCATGTCTGGTCTCTCTCTGGCCGTCTCCAAGTGTGTCTGGCCTTCCTCTATCCTCTCTCCACTCCACTGCTCTTTCCCAAGCCCCTGAATGAAAGCACAGAGGCAGGGACAAGGGTGCTGATCAAAAGAGGATCTTCAAAGCCCCGCTTAAAAGCATGTCCCCCTCCAAATTATTTCACCCCGGCCTTCTCCGCGCCCTGCCTTTGAAGCTGATGGGGGCCGGTGAGGGCCACAGGTGACTCTGAAATGGAGGCACACGCACACACACACACACACACACACACACACACACACACACACACACACACACACACATCCAGGGACTCACACACACACACATCCAGGGACTCACATACACACACACACACACACACACACATCCAGGGATTCTCTCTCTCTCTCACACACACACACATACGCACACACACACACACACTGTTCCCCACTGCGTCCCAAACAAGCCCACTGATGAGAGGCTCCCACTGGAGTGGCGGTGTCTGGAGCTGAGTGGACGGCCATTACCTGCCAGAGTGCCCTGAGGGGAGATGCTGCCGACAGGTGCGCGCCGTAATCACAGCTCAAATGCAGAGGACAGCATCCACTAGTCACAGTAAAACCCAGCGCATCTCAAGAGGCCAGGAGCCTCAGACACCCTCGCATATATTTGACAGTGCAGAAGCAGGGATGCTGGCTTAAGCCCTCTCCTCTCCTCTGCACTCCTCTCTTCTCTCCTTTCCTCTCCTCTATTCTCCTTTCCCCTCCCCTCATCCCCTCTCCTCCTCTCCTTCCCTCTCTTCCTGCCCAGTTGCCAGGCAGTGTGGCTTATCCAACACCCTCTCCAACTTTGTATTTTCTCACAGTGTGTAGTGTGCGGGGGCTGTGTCCCTCCTTCCTCCCCTGCTGTCTCCCACTGGTCTCGATAAAAAAGGGCTACTTTTCTTCCTGGAAATAGAACGAGTTGCGGCTCCTGGTGGAGAGCAGAGCGGAGTGGACGTGCTCTCGGGAGCCTCGGGTGGGTTCTGGAGTGGGCGTAATTGACCTGAGAGACCACGGCGGCGGCGTCTGCGCACAGCACGCGCCGTCCGTCTCCCGAGGTCCCTTGCTAGGAGGTTGCGGAGGGCTTGAGGGCAGCTGTTAATTGTGCTCCGGCGGC
>NW_027468620.1:9880533-9888033 GCF_046254945.1 Alosa pseudoharengus | reverse complement strand
CTGTGCCTGTGGAGTGTGAGTGAGCATGTCTTTACAAACGTGTGAACATGCTAGTTAGGGTGTGCGACAATATGTGGGTGTATGGTAGAGTCGTGTGTGCAGAGGAAAAACATTTGACACACATTTGAGTGTGTGTGTGTGTGTATGCATATCAGAAGCTGTTTGCACATGTGTTTACATAGTTGTGTGTATGTTTGTTTGTGTGTTTATGTGTGTGTGTGTAAGTTTGGAGTCACTTAGAAATGTCCTTGTTTTCATCATTAATGTTGTAAATGACTGTTGTAGAAAGAAATGGCTGCTCTTTAATGCAATATCTACATTAGTATACAGATGACCATTATCAGCAACCATTCATCCAATGTTTTAAAGGCACATTCTGTTTACTAATCTGATATCATTTTTAAAGGCTATCTGAGAAAATATTAGAGAACCCTTTTGCAATTGTGTAAGCACATAATGTAATCTGAAAACTGCTGCCCTGATTAAAAATTCTAAGTGACTCCAAACTTTTGAACGGCAGTGTATATGGTTGTCTTTATGTGTTTGTGTGCTTCTTTGTTTGTATGAATGTTTCTATGCATGTGCACCCTTAGTGTACAGTATGTGTTTTTGTGTGGGCGTATAAGATGTGTGTATGTGCGTGTGTATGTGTACAGTATGTGTGAGTGAGTGAGTGAATGTGCAAGCATATGTGTAAGCCAGTGTTGCGCGGGTTTGGTCACAAGCGGCCCGCGGTCGCCCGATATTTTAATCAACTCGACCGCAACTCGGACCGCGAATATTAATTAGGACAAAATTATACCCGACCCGCGATCCGACCCGCTTATTTACAAAATGTGTGCTTTTGGTTATAGGCTGCATGCAGTGTGACAGTAGGCCATTTCTGTAAAAACAAACTAATTTATTTACGAAACTTGATGCAGTAGAACTACACGCAGTAAGCATGCAGGACATAATGTTTGCGCAGGAGAAAGAATGAGAATAAGAGCGCAAGCACGCACGCAACGCACAAAGGATAAGAACACTAGGATAAGATTTGAAGGCCATGGACATACATCTTTCTTTCGAAAACAGAAATGGTGAGGTGAGGTAGGCAAGAGAGATACATTGCTGGTCAAAACGTTAGCGTAAGAACTGGTTTATAATGCTGAATGAAACACAAAGCTTTACTAAAGCACATCCACTGTTTAAAGTCACAAACACAACGAACTAAGGTAACTTTTATGCATGCGCGAACCTATACATACCGGTAGATATGGCTGTGTAGTCTGTGCCATAACATTTATTCCTGCAGGCTGCCCGTTTTGGCTGTCATACTTTTAAATGGCTTCGCAAGAAGTAGGCCTAGACCATAACCATAGCCTATATCGCTTTTCCTGAAGGGGTGTCTTTATTATTTTAACTCGCGTCTTGCTTCTTTACTGTTGACTTTACTGTATTGATGCTTTACTGTATTGATGCTAGCTTTCTCGTGATATTTTAAGTAGGCCTATTTGTAGAAAATATATATTTAATTAATTTTAACTGACCCGCCCGCAAATGACCCGAATATCATTAAAATATTTTGTTTATGACTCATAACCGCGGGTGACCGCGGTCATCCGCGGGCGACCGCTTAATTTCGGGCAGACCGCGCAACACTGGTGTAAGCGTGAGTGTGTGTGTACATGTGAGTCTGTGTGCTTTCCCCATGACTGTGCCATGTGTGTGTATGTGTGTGTGTGCGTATGTGAGTGTGTTTCTCTCTCACCCTTTCCCAGCTTGTCCTCTGGCACCCCTGGACTCTTCTTCTCTGGCTTCTCAGAGCTGCACTCCCGTTCCACTGGAAAACAAACACACACATACACACACACACACACACACACACAGACACAGAAGGAACGTCCAATTAAAGAATTTACACACCTTCATTTCCTCCTCCTATCCTCCTCCTCTCCTGCTCCTAATGTTCCTCAAGCAGGTGACTTGTCTCCATCACTCACTGGATGCTATTGCTATTTCCCGCTAGTGTGTGTGTGTGTGTGTGTGTGTGTGTGTGTGTTTACGGGGCAGCCCATTCACTCTTCAGACGCACGGTGAAATTGCATGGCAGTCCGCCAGGCTGATTATGGGGATCATTTTTAATAACGTCCACTGCAGACCCATTTGTTTGGCAGCACTGTGCCTATGAAGGAGAGACGATAACTGCATCTGCGTGTGTGTGTGTGTGTGTGAGCTATCTTCAGAGTGAGTTGGTCAGAGTGGGGTGGGCTCAACCTCCCACTGACCCTTACACCCATGCCCCCCCCCCCCCCCCCCCACACACACACACACACACACGTCACCCCGCCAACATACTGGCTGATAGATACCCATTTCAAACACAAACGTACTTACATGTGTGTGTGTGTGTGTGCACGTGCCTGCCTGCATGTGTACGTGCGTGCGCGCGCGTGTGTGTGGAGAAAACATCTCATTGTTTATTCATGTCCGGTGCTCAGAGGGTACAATTAGTTGGCTGTCAGTGCAGTTATGTCCCGTCAGGTGTGCTTGCTGTTCCACACCTGTCATTACAGGTAATTCCGTGAGGTGCTGATGATGGGCCTGGATGTGACTGGGGGTCCACTGAGGATCGGGATCAAGACTCGAGAGGGAGGCCCAGGGGAGTGAGGGTGTGTGTGTGCCCTTCAGCAACACGGGAAACATGGAGCTTGGGCTTTACAGGTAGCCATCAGCTCCTGTGAGTGTGTCCGTCTAAATGTGTGGGTGTGTGTGCATATCTTATTGATTTCAGTAGGATGAGGTGTGTGTGTGTGTGTGTGTGTGTGTGTGTGTGTGTGTGTTTGTGTGTGTGTGTGTGTGTGTGTGTGTGTGTGTGTGTGTGAGTGAGAATGTATGTATGAGTGTTTGAATGTGCATTTATGAATGTATATGTATTTATGTGTGTGTGTGAATGTTTGGATGCACATATTTCAGCGGATTTGTGTGTGTGTGTGTGTGTGTGTGTATGTATGTGAGTGTCTTTGTAATGGATATGTGTAATGTGTATGTGCGTGGCTTTGTGTGTGTGGCGCTTTGTGAGTGTGTGCCCTTAAATCTCTTAATATCTTATGTGCTGCGCATCTTGTGGAGAGAGTTATGACTTATGATTGTGTGTGTGCATGTGTGCATGTGTGTGTGTGTGTGTGTGTGTGGGGGGTGAATCAGAGGGCACGACTGGCCACTGCTCTGCTGCCCGGCGCTCTTTGGCTCTTACCAGCTGCAGGCTCCCCCGCACCTCCCCTCTCCTCCTCCTTCTCTTCCTCCTTCTCCTCCTCCTCCTCCTCCTGCTCTTCATTCTTCTGCTCCTGCTTCTCTCCCTCCGTTTTACTCTTCACTGCACCTGCGCTTCCTCTTGCCTCACCAGCTGAATCCTCTGATGCTGTGGAAAAACAAACACACACACACACACACACACACACACACACACAAACTCTCTCTCACACACACACACACACACACACACACACACACACACACACACACACACACACACTGCATTAGCCTTCGCTCCGTCTCACACAGCGCTATCTCAGAAGTCCATCCAGTTGCCATTCAGTCACTGAGCCAGTCAGCCAGCCAGCGCTGAAGTGAAGAGTGAACAGTGGATTTGTGTCCCTTCGTACACACACACACACACACACACACCCACACACACACTTACAGACACTACTGACAACGGCGCAGCGGCCAGCGAGCCAGATGATCCCCTGAGTGGTGGCGAGATCACACCCCTGCTTGTGTATGAGAATACCATCAGCTCCCACACACTTAACCAAGGCAAGAGCTCTCTCTCTTTCAGCAACACGGCAAACATGGAGCTACATGTTATTCACTGGGCTTTACAGGTAGCTGTCAGTCATAGTGTGTTGCCCTTAAGGCATTTATCTTTCTATTTTATTTTTACTTGTTATTCCTTTATTGAGTTATTATTTGAAACGAAAATAATGTAATAACAATTATTTTTAATTATCTTTAATTATTATAAAGAGGCTGACAATCTGTTTGTTGATATTTGAACGTGAAGACTCCTTGTTGATAGCCATGTCTTCTGACAAAGTCGTTCTAAAGTCAATACTCGTTGATAAACTGAACCTGGTTGACAGACAGACAGACAGCCAAGAGACACAATCTTGATAAAGCTACTGTGCAAGTTCTTAGAGGCAATGCCATAAGTTTATTGTTGTATGTGTATGTTGTACGATCTCAACACTATGATAATATAATTAAATCAACGTTAGTAATTAATCTTAGCAGCGATTTTGGTATCGTCGTAGTCTGCATAGCAGTGATAGATAGAAAGATACTTTATTGATCCCCAAGGGGAAATTCAAGGTCTCAGTAGCATACAGACATCACACACAACATTCACTAACAGCAGAAAAAAGTAATTAAAAATATATAGGCCTAATATAAAAAACACAACTAAGCAATAAGGACGGTAGAAGATACAGAATATACTAAAATCCAAATTATACTAAAAACACTAAATCTAAATCAAGTCTAAAAACAGTATCCACATAGTGGGTGATTAATCATGAGGCGCCTGCAATGACTGAGGCAGGGACTGAGCCTGTGATTCTCTGTGCATAGTAAGGTGCTCTGTGTGAGTGTTATTAATGATAATGTTAATGAGTGTTATTGGTTACCATACAGTAGTAACTGCTAACAATGTAACGTTTTATGCCGTGCTTAACGGAGAAAGATACATTGTTTAAAGTAACAAAGTTATGCTACATTGTTGTAAGAATAGAACACGCACTGAATGTTTTGTATTTTGTACTTGTTCACAGTTTTCACCGTATGTCTTTGAATGAGAAAACACGCCAGTTAATGCTCAATCTTACCATGGACTCTCTCTTCATTGGCAACGGTTTAACTTGGTGTTACGTCAGAGTTTCAACACACTGCACAAGAACACTAAACATACTGTAGTAAATGTGGGTGTGAGTGTGTGTGTGTGCGTATATGTGTGTTAACATGAGTGT
This sequence comes from Alosa pseudoharengus, assembly GCF_046254945.1. Classification (NCBI taxonomy): domain Eukaryota; kingdom Metazoa; phylum Chordata; class Actinopteri; order Clupeiformes; family Clupeidae; genus Alosa; species Alosa pseudoharengus. The sequence goes on along the minus strand of NW_027468620.1, from coordinate 9,883,027 downwards.
GGGTGTGTGTGCGCATACCTTATTGATTTCAGCAGGATGTGGAGTGTGTGTGTGTTTCTGTGTTTTGTGTGTGTGTGTGTGTGTTGTGTGTGTGTGTTTCTGTTGAAGACCCTGATATTACATATCAGGTGGTACAACCAATATAAAACTAGTTATTTTAATATAAAACTCTTTATTGTATTGGGAAATTGAATGAATGAACTTCCTAGAAAATTCAAAAGGTCAATAGGTGTCCAAAAAGATGCCTGTATAATTTGAAATTAATAGCAAAAGGTGGCGCAACCGCATCATCAGGTGGTGCAACCCGGTTAAATACTCATTTAAACCAAGAAATAGTAGACTAAAGTGAATGAATGGTTGAAAAATGTGTTGTACCTAATTTTTCTATTAAACAATATACTTTTTTAATTTGTAAAGTATTTATTCACATTTTAAATGTAAAGTTGGAAGTTGGAAAACCAAAATACCCACCCTCTACAATAAAGTATTCACAAGTTACTTATATCAGTAATACCAAGGTCAACTACTCTCAGGTATACAGTACTTACCAAAAAAAACCTTTTTGGTTGCGCCACCTGACATTTTTTGGGTGGTAAAATTGCAAATACAGTCTAAAAACCTGCACAACCATTAAGACTTGTTTAAACACAGTCTTCCAACTTCACAAAAATGCATTCTGTCCATTTTAAAATATTATTTTGAAAACACATTTTTTAAAAGCCTTATTTGTCAATGACCCATGTATGTCTGTGTCTGTGTGTGTGTGTGTGTGTGTGTGTGTGTGTGTGTGTGTGTGTGTGTGTATGTGTGTATCTCTGTGTCTGTGTGTGTGTGTGTGTATGTGTGTGTGTGTGTGTGTGTTTCTTGAGTAGGAGTGGGCGGGAGCAGCTGGGTAGTGGAAGTGGTCTTCCCAGCCTCTGTTCTGCCGTGTCGTGTGCCAGCTGAACAGGTGTTTGCGGAGCCCGCTGTGCTTTTGTGACGGATTTGTGGGAGCGTCCAGCGGAGCGGGCAGCCCAGCCTCGGCGCACACACACACACACACATACACACACACACACACCTCGGCGTCACGGCAGAATGAGCATGACTTAAGCTACCGATCCGTCACAACCTACCTCCTCCCATTTAGGAAAAATTTGGTTAAAATAGGTGAAAAGAAACCCGCCTCTCAAGTGAATTGTGTGTGTGTGTGTGCGCGCACGTGCATGTGTGTGTATGTGCATGTGCCATTGTGGGGTGTGTGTGTTAGGAAGAGTGTTTTCGATGTTTGGTTGAGTGAATGTGTGCTTTCCATAATGTGCGTATTTTTCATTCTTATTCCTGGGATTTGGGCTTCCATTAGTGGGTGAGTCAGCCAGTCGTGAGAGGGCTGAGGAATGCGCGCGCATGGTTGGGCTTGACCCGGTCCAGTCCCAGACGACTACAGGCCCCGGCCCTTTGCGCACACACCCTATTTCATCCACCACTGTTTCGTGAAATCGATGCGCCTGGTGTGTGCAGATGGCCTTTTCATTCTGCTGGACACTCAAGCCACTGAGTCACTGTCCTACAGCAGCAGCTACGTCACAGCAGCCATCTTGGCTATGACAGCAGCCATCTTGGCTAGGACATCAGCAGCCATCTTGGCTCAGAGAGCAGCCATCTTGGCTCAAAGAGCAGCCATCTTGGCTCAGAAAGTGGTGTCAGAGAGTGGTGGTATTTGTATCAGGCATATACTGGGAGAACCACCTATTGTATTCCTCTTCTCTTTAGGTGCAAGATTCTGATTTTCAAACGTGGATAAATAATAGTTCAAATGGGTTCCAATGCTAGTTTAAGTTAACACTCTCAAGGTGTTCAATCCAAAAATGTTAATTGGACAGCACTTAGAAAGGCTATAATATCAATGGGTCCACACAGCATGTTTTCTAAATATTTAAATGTTTGTTTTCTGACCAAGAAGATAAAGAAGGGTAAACTGTGAACAGCTGTTCACTTCCTGACAACTGTGAGGTGTTGAATCCAGAAACAATGAAGATGAACTGAACATCAGCCACACAGGCTCAGACCACCCCACAGATGTGTAGAGGAGGGCCTGGAGCTTCGAGTGTCCTGATCGTGCCAAGACCCTCTCCACCGTGAGAAGCCTTAGCGAAGTCAGAGACAGATGCATCACAGCATATCGGATGTCATGCTTGAATTAAGTTTGTTGACTGCAGCTGGAACCCACTGATTTCAACAATTAAACAGCTGTAATTACCAGCAAAACAGAGTAGCCTCGTGAAGCTCAGGGGGCGCTGTGCTATGCTGTGGTGGTGTGGTGTGTTGTGGTGTTGCACATTGAATGTCTGCTGTATAATGTTTCATCTGTTTCATGGGCTCTCTTGCATGAGGCGTGGCAGACGTGTTGCCATTGTCATTTTGGAGGGAGCATGAACAGCTGTTCTCTGTGAAAAAAATGAATCACTGTGTTTGGGCTCTCTCTCACACTCTCTTTCTTTCATTCAATCCCCTC
>NW_027468620.1:9870533-9878033 GCF_046254945.1 Alosa pseudoharengus | reverse complement strand
GTAAGTGTGTGTGTGTGTGTGTGTGTGTGTGTGTGAGGACGCAGGGGTACGGACGCTGCACATCGTGGTGAGAAATGCAACTTCCCATGATGGAAATGGAGGGATAGTGGCCTTAATTACAGGCCGTCGGCGCAGCGGAGAAATATAACAACGGTGGAAATGACCCCGGCCTGGGCTCTACAGGGGCGAACGTTTAATTCAGCATGAACTACCATACAAACAACACGCTCTCGCTTGATTCACCCTCGTCCTATTCACTAGTCTTATCTAACACCAACGTTTCACACACACACGGGAGAACAGGTGTGGTGTCAGAGAGATGGTGTGGGGAGTGTGCTCTACTACCGGTATATGTGTGTGTGTGTATGTGTGTGTGTGTGCGCGCACAGGAGAGAGAGACAGAGAGAGAGAGAGAGAGAGAGAGAGAGAGAGAGAGAGAGGGAGAGAGGGAGAGAGAGAGAGAGATTTAATGTGGGTGCAGTGGCGCATGTTTTGCTGAATATCAGAGTGTCTGATCTTTGTAAACTGGAGCACATGTTTGAGAGTTACCATGTTTGTGTGTGTGTGTGTGTGTGTGTGTGTGTGAGCAATTAATTGTGTGGGGCTGGGAGAATGAGTATGTAATTGTATGTGTATATATATTGTATATTGTGTGTGTGGGTCTGATAAATGTCTCTGTGCTGTTTAAGCCTGTGTGTGTGTGTGTGTGTGTGGGGATGGAGGGGGGACGGGGAGGGTGGTGTCTCATTAAATGGATGTGCTCAGTGCTGTGTATCTTGCCAGTCCACGTTAATGACCATATCTGACAACCGTTCGCTGGTAGGTAATGAGACAAGTTCAAGGACAACAGAGCCAATCTAAACACACACACGCAGCTCAGCCAGTGCCAAGGGTGTGTGTGTGTGTGTGTGTGTGTGTGTGTGTGTGTGTGTGTGTGTGTGTGCGTGTGTGTGTGTGTGTGTGTGTGTGTGTGTGTGCGTGCGTGCGTGTGTGTGTGTGTTCGGGATGCTCATTGAAGCATGACTCTCAATCTATAGTCCACATCCTACACGCCTCAATGCTCACCCTTAGAATATTCTTCAGCATAAGCCTTATTCTATGCACTGCTCGAGACGCTGTTCTGCATTGAATGGAAATACATCTCCACACACACACACACACACACACACACACACACACACACACACGCGCACACGCACACACGCACACACGCACACACCTCCTACCCTGTGTGAGGGGGTAAACACAATATCTAAAATGTATCAAAGTGTTCATTAACATCTGCGCTCTCTCCAGTCCTTCCCCGAGGGGCCTGGGAGCATTTGGTGGCAGCTTGTCTGGACGCCACCTCCGTGACAACACCATTACCGTGACACACTACCTGTCGTGCCGCGTCAGGCTCCCCCCCCCCCCCCCCCCCCCCCCACACACACAATTGGCGGGATCGTGCCATAATAGAGCCGGTCGCTGCTATGTCACCGGTGACTGTTGGCAGTGTTTGCCGAGAGTAGGCGTGAAGCGCCACCTCCACAGCGCCACACTCCAAGATGGCTGTCTGTGTCACAGAGAGAGGCGCTGGGCTGGATGGGGTGAGGAGGCTGCTGGTGGGTGGTCTTTTCAGAGAGCCATTCATAAGGCGCTGTGCTCATGGTCACACTTGCACAGCTTCACACGCTAGTCAGAGCAGCATAAGTACAGTGCACACACTAGTCAGAGCAGCATAAGCACACACACTAGTCAGAGCAGCATAAGCACACACACTAGTCAGAGCAGCATAAGCACACACACTAGTCAGAGCAACACTAGTCAGAGCAGCATAAGTACACACACTAGTCAGAGCAGCATAAGTACACACACTAGTCAGAGCAGCATAAGTACACACACTAGTCAGAGCAACACTAGTCAGAGCAGTATAAGTACACACACTAGTCAGAGCAGCATAAGCACACACACTAGTCAGAGCAGCATAAGTACACACACTAGTCAGAGCAGCATAAGCACACACACTAGTCAGAGCAGCATAAGTACACACACTAGTCAGAGCAGCATAAGTACACACACTAGTCAGAGCAGCATAAGTACACACACTAGTCAGAGCAGCATAAGTACACACACTAGTCAGAGCAACACTAGTCAGAGCAGCATAAGCACACACACTAGTCAGAGCAACACTAGTCAGAGCAGCATAAGTACACACACTAGTCAGAGCAACACTAGTCAGAGCAGCATAAGTACACACACTAGTCAGAGCAACACTAGTCAGAGCAGCATAAGCACACACACTAGTCAGAGCAACACTAGTCAGAGCAGCATAAGTACACACACTAGTCAGAGCAGCATAAGTACACACACTAGTCAGAGCAACACTAGTCAGAGCAGTATAAGTACACACACTAGTCAGAGCAGCATAAGTACACACACTAGTCAGAGCAGCATAAGTACACACACTAGTCAGAGCAGCATAAGTACACACACTAGTCAGAGCAGCATAAGTACAGTGCACACACTAGTCAGAGCAGCATAAGTACAGAAGTAAAAGCATTGAATGCAGTATGATACTGTAGTAGATACTGCACCAACAAGGGCTCAATTGCAATGATATGTATATGATCAGATATTGTGTGTGTGTGTGTGTGTGTGTGTGTGTGTGTGTGTGTGTGTACGTGCGTGCGTGTCAGAATGTGTTGATGTACTGTATGTGCATGTGGGTGTATAGATTTGTGTGTGTGGCATAGAGACTCTATGAATGTCTGTACACAATGCCATTCACAAGCACCTTTACTCACAGCAGTACTGAACAACCACCAACACACAAAATGTGCTTTTACAATAGTGCACAGTAGATAGTGTGTGTGTGTGTGTGTGTGTGTGCGTGTTGTATTGTGTGTGTGTGTGTGTGTGCGTGTGTGTTGTATCGTGTGTGTGTGTGTGTGTGTGTGTGTGTGTGTGAAGCATCTCTTCAGATCTCAGCATCTGCACCCACTGCACTGGAGCTGCATGCTGCTGTGAGGTCTCTGTGACTCATCATGAGCCTCTGCCTGGATATGAGACTGGCCATCTCCACATCTCTGTTTTCCTCTTTGTTCTCCACCTGCTCTTCATCTTCCTCCTCGTCCTCCTCATCCTCTACTTGGGAGATGAGACGAAAGGCGGTTTTATTTTTGATAAAAGCACAGCATTAACGAGGATCACACTAACACACAAAGACTACGGTCAGTGGAGAAAGATCTTAGGAGAACAAATCTATTTTTTCTCTTCTTTAATCCAACAACTTTCTCGCAAGCGAGTGAAAGAGAGAAAGAGAAACAGAGAGAGAGAGAAACAAAGACACACACACAGTTTCATCTGCCATTTTACACTGTGATGATAGGTATCTAATCATCCTCTCGGCTGTCGAGCTGGAATTAAAGTGCAAATTCATTCGCTAAAAAGAACACTCCTCGTCTCTATCAATCTCTGGGAAGACATAATTATGCGTTTCAGCCCCCCCACACACACACACACACAGCACACACACCACACACACACACTTCACACACACACACACCCCATCCCCACCCCTTAAACTGATTATTTTCTCAAAGTGTATCAAAATGCAAAAAAGTTAAACTTGTGGGCTTGGTGCTGATTAAAAGACTTATCTTGCATGCACTCTGTAAGGTAAGGATGCACTTAATGGTGGCGAGACGCCAGGACCTCTAGCATATAATCATCAATCAGTGAACTTGTTTTTTACCAGAAATGAGTGTCTGTGTCTAACTGTGTGTGTGTGCGTGTGAGGAAAATAGGTCAGTGAGTGTATGTGCAAGGGCATAGTCATACAGAGACAGAGTGTGTGTGTGTGTGTGTGTGTGTGAGAGAGAGCGAGAGAGAGAGAGAAAGAGAAAGAGAGAGAGGGAGAGATGGTGGTCTGACGCACCTTTCTGACTGATCATGTCTGCATCTGCAGGGGCGGCCCCGTCGTCATCATCTGTGAAACACAAACACACACACACACACACACACAGTCAAGTCAAGTCAAGTCAACATATGCTCAAAACCCTACATAACTCTCATATATAACATGCAGACATAAACATACAGGTGAGCAGCGTTGCAAATGTCCATAAAACCTAGCATTAGCTACCCGCATAGCATGTGTCTCAAAAAATTAGAATATTGTGGAAAAGTTCACCCCCCGCCCCCCTAATTTATTTCAAAAAGTGAATCTTTATATTCTAGATTCATTAGATATAAAGTGAAATATTAAGTTATTAGAACAAAGAGGTTATAATACAGAAATGTCAACCTTTTGAAAAGAAATGAACTAATCTGACTAATCTAAAGTAGTTTATTTATACACTCAATACTTGGTCAGGCTGATTTTGCATAAATGACTGCATCTATGTGGCATGGTATGGAGGCAATCAGCCTGTGGCACTGCTGAGGTGATATGGAAGCCCAGGTCGCCTTGTTAGCGGCCTTAAGGTCTTTTGTATTGTTGGGTCTGGTGTCTCTCATTTTCCTCTGGACATTTTTTCTATGGGGTTCAGGTCATGTCTGGCCAAACAAGCACAGTAATACCATGGTAAGCAAACCAATTACTCGCAGTTTTAGCAAAAATTTACTTTTCCACGATATTCCATTTTCTTGAGACCCACCTATACTTTGAATGTATAACAGCACTCACACAGTCATCCATCCATGACTATTTGAGTTGACTGCCAATGTGCCAAGTTCATGCAGTTTATTAATGAATCTACACTTTCAATGCCAAGCCCTTTGCTTTACACGCCCTTAAGTGCAGATATGCCATTCTGATCATAAAGGTCCGTTGTGATTCTGTTAATGAGCATATTGCGCTCTGTTGAGTCATCTAGACTTGGTGTGGTGTCAGCTGCTTCAGTGTCATCAAGCAGAATAGAGTAGGTGAACGCAGCATAGAACACTCTACAAGCAGAATAGAGTAGGTGAACGCAGCATAGAACACTCTACAAGCAGAACAGAGTAGGTGAACGCAGCATAGAACACTCCACAAGCAGAATAGAGTAGGTGAACCCAGCATAGAACACTCCACAAGCAAAATAGAGTAGGTGAACGCAGCATAGAACACTCTACAAGCAGAATAGAGTAGGTGAACGCAGCATAGAACACTCCACAAGCAGAATAGAGTAGTTGAACGCAGCATAGAACACTCTGCCTGCTGTATGGGGCAGAGGTCAGTGAGTGTATGTGCAAGGGCACAGTCATAGAGAGAGTGTGTGTGTGTGTGTGTGTGTGTGTGTGTGTGTGTGACATCCTGTCCTTACGCGCTCGTCAGAGTGTGTTTACTGATGTGTTTGCATCCTCAAAGTACTCCCTCACTCCCTCATTCACTCTACATTTCTCTATCTTTCTCACTCACTCACTCACTCACTATCTCTCTTTCTCAGTCACCTGCTGAGACCAGTTGAGGTGATAGCAGCCACCCTCTTTCACTAGACATGTTTTCTCTCTGCCTCTCTCTCCCGCTCCCCCCCCCCCCCTCTCTCTCTCTCTACTCATATTCCCTCTGCACTGGAAAGCGCTGACATTTAGGACAAATTGGAGAACGCAAAGCCATGACACCAATAATGTGACGCGCTTGACAATGGCTATTGTGGCGCTTGCATAATTGCTTTTTTAACAAGCTGGAAAGAGGGCGCTGCTTTCCTGATATCTATGCAATTCCTTTCTCTCTCTCTCACACATACACAGACACAAACACACACACACACACACACACACACAGCCTGCTGTCCCTGCGTAGCGTAGAGAACAATCAACGATGCCAGAGCCCATTACACCGAGGGAAGCGGGCTCTAGGGGTGGCGGCATCGGGGGGGGGGGGGGGGGGGGCTGTCAGTCAAGTGCTGTTGACACCGGCTGGACAAGTCGCTTCCCTATCCATCACGGTTACCCTCCATGTGCGATATTAGATAGTTATTGGCTCCGCATCGCCCCAGAACGCCCAAAGACTCATGACTCGTGACTGCCTGCAATTAGGCGCCGTGGGAGATGTCAGCGGTTGCGTGGTGTTGACGTTTTTGTTTGTATGTTTGTTTGTTTGTTTGTTTGTTTGTTTGGTGTGTGGTAAAGAACAGGGGAGACCTACTGCATTACTACCCCTCCCACTGTTTCATCCGGGGTATTGTTCACATATGATCCACTTAGCACAAATGTGTCTCCTGCCATGAAAAGGGGAAGAGAAAAAAAATCCCCCACTGCTGCACTGATTCTTTTCTTATGAGAGATTTGGGTGAGCAATTGGATTAGTGTCTGTGAGAGCCAGAATCCTATCAGAGAGAGAACGTGTGTGTGTGTGTGTGTGTGTGTGTGTGTGTGTGTGTGTGTGTGTGTGTGTGTGTGTGTGTGTGTGCATGATGGTAAGATATCAAGATGCAGGTAAAAATATGAAATGTAGCTGGGTGCTTTGCTGCCCATTAGAAACCTGGCAAAACAGCTTCTGTCAGATATTATTTTACAGTTTGATATGACAGGAAACATGGCAGATGTCCCCTAATCCAATCATTTACAAACCTGCTATAAATTGTACAGCATAAAAATATCCAATGTTGTTCCCCACATGAAAAGGTAACAGTTAACACAACATGTTGTTCCCCACATGAAAAGGTAACAGTTAACACAACATGTTGTTCCCCACATGAAAAGGTAACACAACATGTGTTGTGTTGCTTTAGCGGCGTGCAGGATAAGATGAAAACAGACGCTCAGGAACAGTCTGTTACTGCTGCTGCTGCTAGCAGGTGAGGCAGAGTCTGAGGCAGCCATTATGCAACACACTCTAAATATACTAAATGAATGCAGGGTCTCATAGGAACACATGTATGCAGATACACAAGTACACCTACACACACACACACACACACACACACACACACATATATATCATGAGGCTCAGCTGTGGCGAGGTTTAGATTCTCACCCTAGCTGTGACAGGAGATGAAAGCAAGGCACAGCCCCAGCAGCAGGCAGACACAGCCAGCCTGCCTCTCTCTCTCTCTCTCTCTCTCTCTCTCTCTCTCTCTCTCAAACACACTCGACTGTAGAGCCACAAGAGTCTCACCAGCAGGTGGCACTAGCGTTACAGGCATTACCTACCAAGACTACATCACAGCAGAACCAAACCCACCCCTCCACACACACACACACACACACACACCCTCTCTCTCACACACACAGCTTTTTATGCTCGCACACATCTAACCACACAATTTACCCACACAAACACTCCCCCGTCACACACACACACACACACACACCCTCTCTCTCACACACACAGCATTTTATGCTTGCACACATCTAACCACACAATTTACCCACACAAACACTCCCCAGTCACACACACACACACACACAGAGAGACACATATACACATACACACACAAGAGAGTATATTCTCTCTTTAAGGCAGGAGAGCGGTGTAATCGGTGGTGGGTCTCGTGTGAAAGGTAAATGCACGTAGGGCTGTTCAAACATCTC
>NW_027468620.1:9863033-9865533 GCF_046254945.1 Alosa pseudoharengus | reverse complement strand
TCATAGCAGGATGTTCCTGACAATAGACAACATTATCTACTCCAGACAAGGGATCTGGAATGTAAATGGAGGGGAAAAACAGACACACACACATTCACACACAAGCACACACACACACACAAGCACACACACACACACACACACAAACACACACACACACGGTGCGAGTGAATCAAACTGACACCGGCAGACGCACAGAGCCAAAACAAAGGGCTCTGTAGTGGAGCAGACTGCAGTAGGGCCGCATCTTGAACCGCTCTACAGTATCACATTTTATGCTACGCTTATAAAACAGCAGAGCCATTTGGCAGAAGAAACACACTCCCCGGTCTCATACAACCACACACACACACACACACACACACACACACACACAGGCAAGCAAACATACACACTTATACTCACTGTCTCACACATATACACAAGCACAGACACACACACACACTTGACCATGATTGGTAAATGGGGCTAGTAAAGAGGTCTGGCTTTGATGGTCTTTTTGGTCTTTGTGTTGGAGTGTGTGAGCAGTTCCTCAGCAGTGAGGTAATAAGCCCCAGTGCACCGCATCACACACTCACACACACACACACACACACACACAGCAGTGTGTCCAGGAGGGGAGCATCACATATTAACACACGCCTGGCACTGCTTAACACAGACCTGCACAGCAGCAAGGGCGCAGGACAAACACACACACACACACATTTCACAACCTTTTAAAACAAACTCCATCACACATTCATAAACAAATTTATCACACACAAGCATATAAAAGACGCACATGCATGCGAGCATGCAGACACACACACACAAATATACCACACACAAGAGTATAATACAAACACACACACACACACACACACACACACTTTCCACTCATGTGCCCCGCCACACTCTGTTCGAGGATGCAAGGCAATCACCACCCCAGACTAAACAGGCCTCTTCTGAAGTTTGCACCCTGTTTGCATGGCCCAGAGAGAGCCTCTTGTGTGAGTGCTGATCAGCATCAGATCGCTTCCCAGTACCTATTTGATAGTCATTTCAGGCCTCCATCTGAGGATGCTTGATCTGATGTCCATCTAAGCTTGAGCTGCTCATATGCAGCTGGGTGATACCCATTCGGTAGCAGTTTTACGCCACGCACTTGCCTTTTGTGACAAGTCGCTTGCGGCGGTCTGTCAGTATTGTTGCACGTAAGCCGGATTTGGGAGGAGGGGCAGGCGGCTGGTGTGTGTGTGTGTGTGTGTGTGTGTGTGTGTGTGTGTGTGTGGAGGGGGGGGGGAATTAGCTCGGCCTAAGGCGCTTGTAATGCTGCATACCTGGCAACCATGCGTCACTCACCCGTGTCTAACAAATCAATGTCTGTCTCACTGGTCGTCCAAAACCCATCACAACAGAAAAAACATTCAATAATTCATAGAGATATGAGGGATTACGGTGCACGAGCGACTGCAAGGAGGAAGAGAGTGGGCCAGTGTATTGTTCTGTTTTGACGTTGCGGGGGGAAAAAGGTCGGTCATGATGAAGCTGTTTGTCTTCTAAGTCCGAGAGGGAGAAAAAAACGAATAAATGGAGGCAAATCCAGATAAATGGATGTGCTGGGGATTGATCCCTGCACAGGGCCTGTCAATACTCCACACATCAGAGCAGCACTAATACCTGGCGGCAGTCAGGGGATCTAATTCTCATGCCTGCAAGGAGCTCACAGTGGAGAGATAGATAGATAGATAGATAGATAGATAGAGAGAGAGAGAGAGAGAGAGAGAGAGAGATAGAAATATAAAGAAAGGGGTGAGATAAAGAGTGAGATAGAAAGAGAGAGGGTAAGGGGCTGGCATTAACTGCTAAAGGTTTAACACGCCTACATGGCCATGCTGTGCTGATGAAGAGTGGCTTTTGGCTTTTCTAAGCTGCTGCTGAGTGCTGTGTTCATCAAGCCGCATACAGAGGGAGACAAAGAGAGAGCAAGAAAGAGAGAAGAGAGAGACAGAGAGAGGGAGAAGAGAGAGAGAGAGAGAGAGAGAGAGAGAGGGAGAAGAGAGAGAAAGAGAGAGAGAGAGAGAGAGAGAGAGAGAGAGAAAGAGAGAGAGAGAGAGAGAGAGAGAGAGAGAGAGAGAGAGAGAGAGAGAGAGAGAGAGAGAGAGAGAGAGAGAATGAGAGAGCAGGAGTCACTCACCATCATCTCCCTGTGTGTCACTGCCATCCTCATCCATGTCATTATCTGATAGAGGGACAGAGAGATAAAGAGAAAGAGAAGGAGAGAGAGAAAAAAGCAATATTACTGATCCAGTCCCCTAGCAGTGACACACTCAGCTGGCCATAATCAATGGGGAGAAGCACCTCTGAGAGAAACATGGACTGGGCATGCCCAGTGTCACCCATTCACTTTAGTGAGGTTCACCAATAGCAGCACTGCAGAAGGGGGATGTGAGCCACGGAGAGCCAGCAGCCTTTGCTGTTATGTGCTAGCTAGAAGATACCTCGAGGAGTACGCACA
>NW_027468620.1:9798033-9855533 GCF_046254945.1 Alosa pseudoharengus | reverse complement strand
CAGGTCATTGAAGACCATGTTAATGATAATATTCACATGCCCATAATACATGTTTGGCATAGCGCCACCAACTGGCAACAGAAAGAATGACAATTATACTGATGGCACATGATCAATTTGAACATACTCCTCCTAGACGGTTTGTCAGATTCATTTGAAATTTGGCAAACATTATGCCAAGATGTCGCTGATGTTAAATTGTGAATGGATTTTTGAATGTTGTAATATATTTGATATGATTTTAATATCTCACCACATAAACAGGAAATGTGTCATAAATCACAGTGCATTGAATGAATGGTCTGAAACTTCTCAAGTTAATAGATATCATGATTATGATGATATCCAGACACCCAATGGGCCTGCCTGGCATAGCGCCACCACCTGGCCAAGCAGGAAATTTGCCAGAAATGGACAATGCCTTAAGTGATTGATCTGAAACGTTATAAAATATTGGATATCATTATTGTGATGATATTCACATGCGTAATTCACAGGCCTAGCATAGCGCCACCTTCTGGCCAAGCAGGAAATGTGCCAGAAATGCTCTATGCTTTGAATAAATGGTCTGAAACTTCTAATGTTAATAGATATTATAATTATGATGATATCCAGACACCCAATGGGCCGGCCTGGCATAGCGCCACCACCTGGTCAAGCAGGAAATGTGCCAGAAAATGGACAATGCCTTAAGTGATTGATCTGAAAGTTTACAAAAAAATTGGATATCATTATTGTGATGATATTCACATGTGTAATTTGCATGCCTAACATAGCGCCACCATCTGGCCAACCAAAAAGTGTATCAGAAATGTTCTTTGCTTAAAATGAATGGTCTGAAATTTCTCAGGTTAATATATATTATGACTATGATGACACCCAATGTGCCTGCCTTGCATTACGCCCCCACCTGGCCAAGCGAGTAAATGTGGCAGAAAATAAAACACAAAAACAAATAGCACACACATCAAATATGTACATTTCACAAACGCACCACGTCGCTGCTTTGTTGGATTCCGAACATTTCACGGGTTGCGGCCCACAGGTGCTCCGGCCCGCCATTGCCGCTTGCGGCTATATTTATTATTAGGGCCCGAGCACCGAAGGGCGCAAGGCCCTATTGTTTTTGTAAGGATTATTATTATTATTATTATTATTAGGGCCCGAGCACCCGAAGGGCGCAAGGCCCTATTGTTTTTGTAAGGATTATTATTTATTATTATTATTATTATTGTTATTTCACTTTTTTGCTTTCCTGTTTTTGACGTGGTTAACATGGTCGAAACCTCTTGAAATTTGGCACACACGTCAGGTGTCATGCATCGCAGTTAGGTACAAGAGCTTGACCCCGGGCGTGGCCCAGGGACTCGCTAGCGCCTCCTTAGGTGACTGATCTCGTGGTTGGCAAATATTTTGAGGTGGTTAACATAGTCGAAAACGCATGAAATTTAGCACACACATCAAGTGGTACAGTGAATAGACAGGGATAAAAGCTTGGCACCGGGCGTTGCCCAGGAACTCCATAGCGCCCCCTTACGTCACAGTGACTTGTGGTTGGCATATAGTTTTAGATACACACACCAAATTTGGTGGGTGTATGTAACTCCCAAAAACAAACAACTTTTGTATTAACATGCCATTAGCCACGCCCACAGGAAGTGAGGTAATTGAGATTTTGTGCGTTGTGGACATGATCAATTTTAACGTACTCCTCCTAGACGGTTGCTCCGATTCATGTCAAAGTTGGTATACATGATGCCGAGATGTTCCTGATTATAAATTGTGAAGTTGTTTTTTGATATGTTGTAATTTGACGAAATGGCGAAATTATTAATTTTAATACCCTTCCACATAAACAATAAATGTGTCATAATTCACCATGCATGGCTTGAAATGTTTTAAATTTCACAGGTCATTAAAGACCATGTTAATGATAATATTCAGATGCCCATAATGCATGTTTGGCATAGCGCCACCAACTGGCAACAGAAAGAATGACAATTATACTGATGTCACATGATCAATTTGAACATACTCCTCCAAGACGGTTTGTCAGATTCATTTGAAATTTGGCAAACATTATGCCAAGATGTCGCTGATGTTAAATTGTGAATGGATTTTTGAATGTTGTAATATATTTGATATGATTTTAATATCTCACCACATAAACAGGAAATGTGTCATAAATCACAGTGCATTGAATGAATGGTCTGAAACTTCTCAGGTTAATAGATATCATGATTATGATGATATCCAGACACCCAATGGGCCTGCCTGGCATAGCGCCACCACCTGGCCAAGCAGGAAATTTGCCAGAAATGGACAATGCCTTAAGTGATTGATCTGAAACGTTATAAAATATTGGATATCATTATTGTGATGATATTCACATGCGTAATTCACAGGCCTAGCATAGCGCCACCTTCTGGCCGAGCAGGAAATGTGCCAGAAATGCTCTATGCTTTGAATAAATGGTCTGAAACTTCTAATGTTAATAGATATTATAATTATGATGATATCCAGACACCCAATGGGCCGGCCTGGCATAGCGCCACCACCTGGTCAAGCAGGAAATGTGCCAGAAAATGGACAATGCCTTAAGTGATTGATCTGAAAGTTTACAAAAAAATTGGATATCATTATTGTGATGATCGATCTTCACATGTGTAATTTGCATGCCTAACATAGCGCCACCATCTGGCCAACCAAAAAGTGTATCAGAAATGTTCTTTGCTTAAAATGAATGGTCTGAAATTTCTCAGGTTAATATATACTATGATTATGATGACACCCAATGGGCCTGCCTTGCATTGCGCCCCCACCTGGCCAAGCAAGTACATGTGGCAGAAAATAAAATACAAAAACAAGTAGCACACACATCAAATATGTACATTTCACAAATGCACCACGTCAGTTCTTTGTTGGATTCCGACATGTCATGGGTTGCGGCCCGCAGGTGCTCGGGCCCGCCATTGCCGCTTGCGGCTATATTTGTTAATGTTCCCCGACTATCCTTCCCTACTGATCTATCTGATGCAACTTGCATGCACCCAACTCAAATGCTTTAGCAGAACTCTACAACCTTATGGTAGAGAGAGAGTGAGAGAAGTGTGTGTGTGTGTGTGTGTGTGTGTTTGTGTGTGTGTGTGTGTGTGTTGCTTGAATAGAAATTAAGATTGCCCATGGGATTGAGAAGGAATTGAGACGGGATTGAGACGGGATTGAGGGGCTGGAGGGAAACCAGAGGAAAGAGGACAAGAAAGGAAGAATAGAGATACTGTGCATGATAGAGAGAGAAAGTCAGAGCAAGAGAGAGGGATAGAATGAGAGAGAGGGATAGAATGAGAGAAAGAGAGAGTAAGAGAGAGAGGAAGTCAGTAGCAAAGAGGGGGATAGAATGAGAGAAAGAGAGAGAGGGAGAGAGAGAGGGAGTCAGAGCCAGAGATAGGAATAGAATGAAATGAGAGAGAGAGAGAGAGAAAGTCAGAGCAAGAGAGAGGGACAGAATGAGAGAATAAAAGAGTGAAAGAGAGAGCCTGTGAGCTAAGGCTAGTCGTGAGTGTGTAGCTGCGCTGCTCCTTCCTGACTGACTGTTCCCAGCGGTGCCGATGATGAGGTGTTGGGGGAGAGCCGTCCAGACCCTGTTATTTTCACACATTTGCTGCAGGCGCCGCCAAGGACCCCAGCCAAGCTAATTCAGTCACATTGTGTCCCTCTGAAACAACACCGAGGGGGAGAGGAGAGGAAGGGAGAGGGGGGGGTACTATCCCTCTTTTGATTTAGCCCCCAATCACTCTCAGAGATCCCTCCATAGAGAAACCTTGGGTGTGTTAACCAGCCCATCTACCCCCCCCCACACACACACACACACACACACTCCTCTTAAACGTTAACTCTTCTACATTCTAATCAAAGGTGTAATATAGAGGAAAAATGGCCATGGCCATAATGAAAAGTTTAACCGTGTGTGAAATGGGGCTGTTTTAACAACCAAAAATATTAACCAAGTGCACAAGAGACAACTGCTCCTGCGTTCCATATCATTTGAATAGCAGTAATAAAAGAGCAGGTAAGTGCTTTGTCTCACAGAGAAAGGAGTGTGTGTGTGTGTGTGTGTGTGTTTGTGTGTGTGTAAATGTGTGTGTACAGTATGTGTGTGTGTGTATGTGTTTATAAATGTGTGCGTATGTGTGCGTGTGTATGTGTATATAAATGTGTGTGTGCGTGTATGTGTATATAAATGTGTGAATGTGTGTGTGTGCGTGTGTATGTGTGAATGTGTGTGTGGGACGTAAGTGTCTTATGAAGCACTGCTGCCGCAGGTGTGAAGCGGAATGCCAACACATCTCCTGCAGTCTGCAGCCACTGTAACAGGACTTATGAATAACATTAATCAACGCGCCAACACACACACACACACACACACACACACACAAATGCATGCATTATCACACACACACACACACAGTGATGCACACAAGCAAGCACACACACACACAGACACACAAATGCATGCATACACACACACACACACAAACACAAGTGTACACACACACACAGTGATACACACGAGCGAGCAAACACACACACACACACACACACACACACAGAAACGCACACAAAAAGGCACACAAACGCACACACGCACTTAACCATCTTAAATGGCCCAGGAGAAAATGAAATGAACGGCCTTGACACTGAAGGTCGAAGATCACAATTAATGCCAGCGTATCTGCCACCACCAGCGTGCTGCCACCCCCGCACCCCACCGGTGCCCTCCTAGAGCTCACCTCCTAATAACAAAACATACTTCATAATAATTCATGCCCACCTGCACTCTCACACCTTTAAGATTATTTCTCAAAACTTCTAAGACTGAATGTAAAGAACTAACTGGTTTAATGTCTATTGTGGATGGCAGAATTATTTTAGCCTCTCTATATATTTTTTTTATATATATTTTTGTTCTTGGAGCAGAAGTTGTGAATTGTGTGCACGCTGATGGAGGGGTCTTTAACACACTGCATCACCTGATGTGTCAGTGTATGCATATTGACTGCTGAGAGCACAAGGCCAAGCTTTTTAATTAGAGGCTATCGAGTAAACGCAGTACACAGCCAGGCCCTGAGGGATTATGCATCTCTGTGTGTGTGTTTGTTTGTGTGTGTACAGACACCGCAGACAGCTTATATAGCAGTATATTAGTGTCTGTGTGTGTGTGTGTGTGTGTGTGTGTGTGTGTGTGTGTGTGTGTGTGTGTAAGCAAATGTCTGTATGCATTCATGATCCTCTAGATGAGTGAGTACATGTATGTTCTTGCATGCATGCCTGTGTATGACAACATCAGCTTGTGTGCTCTATATATTTAATATATGAATATTATGTGCATGTGAGCAGCTACACTGCTCTACACTGTTCTATGCTGCTCTACACTGTTCTACACTGTTCTACACAGCTACACTGCTCTACACTGTTCTACACAGCTACACTGTTCTACACTGCTCTAAACAGCTCTACACTGTTCTACACAGCTACACTGTTCTACACTGTTCTACACTGCTCTACACAGTTCTACACTGTTCTACACTGCTCTACACAGTTCTAAACTGCTCTACACAGCTACACTGCCCTACACTGCTCTACACAGCTCTACACAGTTCTAAACTGCTCTACACAGCTACACTGCCCTACACTGCTCTACACAGCTCTACACTGTTCTACACTGCTCTACACAGCTCTACACTGTTCTACACAGCTCTACACTGTTCTACACAGCTACACTGCTCTACACAGCTCTACACAGCTCTACACTGTTCTACACAGCTCTACACAGCTCTACACAGTTCTAAACTGCTCTACACAGCTCTACACTCAGGGATTAAAGTGAAAAAAAAATCATTTAACTGAACTTTTTTCAGGCCATAAGTCATACGTTGTTCATATCTACCTATAGAAATAGCACCCCTTTTGCGGTCGCGACCTATTGGTTTTTAATGTACAAAAAGACGCAAACAGCAAAGTAAAGGGAGTATTCGCCTTATTCACACGGCGGCCATTGTTTAAACCAAAACGAGGCTACAGGGGACACTTACTATATAATTAATGCCACCTACAGGTGAATGCATAGAACATAACAATCCTATGGGTTGTCTACCCTGTAGCCTTGTTTTAGCCGCCAATGGCCACCATGTGAATAAGGCGAATTGAGAGTGTTCTTGATTGAGATTGAGTTCCTGATGAACAAAAATATATTTTAGCACCATCCCTGACCATTGCTGATTAGCCATTGCTGTTCTTTTCTACTGCAGCAATATTGTAGAAAGGCTTACTTACACTCTTATTCAATTACTTCAGGCCAAAAGTGTTTAAGGGGAGATTTTTTTTCTTGTTAATATGCAATTCAACACAAGTAAAATCTATAAAATCACGTTTGCAAGACTTCCAATTTCCTCATCAAAGTAACGAATCAGAACATTCTAGATATTGTTCATATTTCCATTTGTTGCCTCATCCGCATTTAATGAAAACATGGTAATTTTGAGTTTTACAGACAACTCAGTTTTCCAATGAGTAGCAATACTGTGTGTGCTCATGCAGGCGGTCTGCACATTTGATAACGACAATCTGGAGAGGGCGCTTTTGTCTTCAGCAACAGATTGTATAAGGTTGACAAGAGGTTGGTGAGGAAGGTCGTGTTGCGCTATGAAAGAACATGCGTAGCCTACTTCCTAAACGTAAAAACGGTCAGTAGATAAACGTAGCTGTTGTGGTGGCTAGTTGCACCAGGTGGGGAAGATGTCCTGAAATGCACAGACGTTAATCTTATGGCGGTCTTCTGATTGGTGGCGTACTAAAACGTTTTCCTATTGCATCCATAAACAATTTTCTTGCAGCAAACCGCGCAAAAGCAAACCTCTGGCACTTTAATTTCTTTACACCATGGCTTGTTAGTTCTCTCCCATTTCCAACAGCCGCCCATCTCCATTTATTTTTAAATTTTTTGACACCTGCCTTCCTTTAGCAACAACGCATCCATGACAGCTAGTGGCCTTGCCAAATAGACTCATACAAATGACGCTAATATGCGAGGTTCTAGGCCTACTGGTTATGGTTTTGTGCTATAAATTAATAATATTTTATAGCAAAGTTTTAAGTTGACTATTTTAATTGCATGGTTATTTTTTGTCAACATACACTCACAACCTAGCCTACTGTCGTTAAAAGTGAGGCCTAAGCAAAATAGGCTACAAGGCTGTCTGTGCGTCACAAACACGACTGACCCCCTTACTAAACAGTTCGCGATGATGACAATATTATTATTATTTTATGTTAACACTCTCAGTCAAAACCTTCCTTCGCAAATTGTGAAAAACATTGTTGTACATGTCATAACAGACGGGATAATAAATTGCATAGGCTAGGTTTATATTGCATCGCTGTACATAATGTTAGTGGCATTGATTAAAAACTGTAACAATAAGTAGCCTACATCGGGTGGCATAGCAGGCTATCTGTTCAAGTCATAGGTGACACCCAAAATGAATGACCTCCCCTGACAAGAGTTCGCAATAGTAAGAAATTGCCTACGCTTCTTTTCCGAATTAGCACATAGAGCTCACAATATCATATCCAAAAAAAGTTAAACGCATTGGCCAACCTCATCAGCTGTCTCGATTGTGTCACTATAATCCAACTTTTAGACCATTATTAGTCCTCCATACGTGTTCTTTTTTTAAGCAAACGCCCCAGGCCAATGAGACAAGCGTGTAGCTACAACATAAACAAAGCGAAACTCATGGCTGACGTAGGCTTGTTCTTGAGCGGCCACTGATTGAGACACAGAAAGTTGTCAAGAACATTATTAGGTCTTTAAAGGGGTGATAGAATGATGATATAGGGTATTTTGTGCTGGTCCTTAAGGTCTCTGAATAGGGTGTGTAACATTGGTTGGGCTGAAAATGGCATATGTGCTGTTCTATGCGCCCTAATGCAAGCCTGGTTAAAAGCCCTAGAATGAAACGAGAGGTTTTCTTCCTTTTATGGTATGCTCATGAATATTTAGATGACCTGCGTGCTGATTGGTTGGTTTACAACGAGCGAAGCTCCGGAGCAAAGACGCAAACATGGCCGACAGCACTCACTGAAACAGCCAAGGTGGAAATACTATGGAGACATAGGTGTTGAACACCATATTTGGATCAGAGACCTGAATCAGAGGAAGAATCTGAAATAGAGGAGCAACCAGTCGCCCATAGATTGGAAATGACTACTTCAGAGTGGTAAGTTTTGTCATTTACTTGAGTTTGCCACACGTAGCCCAGTTAGCTAGCTGTAATACTTAGCATTGTAAGCAACAGAAGTTATTAATTTGCACACAAACAAATGTTTTACAACTTGTACCCTTGTGCAATTTTTGTCAAGATGTCCAGTTAGAAGCTAGCTGAAAAGTTTGTAGCCAGTCGTGGGCAGTTCAGGCTATGCTGTAGTGAAAGGAGAGCTCCTTGAAAGGAAAGTACTCGTTTTAGTCAGTATGTATATTCTCCTGGTGAATAGGTCATCTGATTAGGAGTTACATACATTATTGTAGTGGTAATATGCGATCTTACAACAGGACATCCAGTTAGCTGGGCAGGAGCTCTGTGCAGTTCGTAGGCTATAACGTTATAGCCTACTTGGGAAGACTATGGAAAGTCTCAGCTTTCTTTGTAGCCTAAGTTTCAGCCAGGTAACACTGCATTTACGACCGTGGCTCATTTTCAATATCCTTGAAGAACTGTCTGCTTTATAATTCCTGTGGAAGTAAACGAGCAGGCAGCTAAACTAGTGTTTGTCTCATCTTCGTTCTCCATTCATGTTCCTGGGCTCAGAGCACCAGTGGGCTGGTCTGTATGTAAATTTTGATGCGTGACAAATGTACAGGCCAGAGCCAAATAAGGTACCACCCCCGAGTTTGTGTAAACTCGGAGCTTCGTTGGGATTCGCCCGTTTTATGGCGGGAGTTTCTAATTGTGAGATTTGCATAGGAAGGAGGTGTCGATGGGGTTTTGAAGTTCTCTGTATATCCATTTCACCCACTGAACTATCGCTATTCATCTATGACAAAGTAAACTCGGTTTTGCATTCTATGACCCCTTTAAACATTTACCATCACACACATTAATTCATCGGACCTAATATTTGTAGTTGCCTCAAAAAATGAAAAGAAAAGGTGATAGTCCCCCCCCCCCCTCATAGGATCTGCATCGATCTCAAATATGACATTTCTAAAATCAAATTGACGGAAATCCGTCATATGACGGAAAACTTTAATCCTTGTCTACACTGCTGTTTGGTGTTTGGTACACTGCTGTATGGTGTTTGGTACACTGCTGTATGGTGTTTGGTACACTGCTGTTTGGGGTTTGGTACACTGCTGTATGGTGTTTGGCACACTGCTGTTTGGGGTTTGGTACACTGCTGTATGGTGTTTGGTACACTGCTGTTTGGTGTTTGGTGTCAGAAACGGCTGGGGTCTGCTGAGGAAATGAGGAGTGCCCTTTACAACACTGTAATGTAACTGTAATGTGTTGTAAAGGGCACTCTTCATGTGTTTATTTTTGGGAATGGGGGGGTGGGTGTTAATGTCTAGGAGGGCTAGGGATGTGTGTGTATATGTGTGTGTGTGTGTGTGTGTGTGTGTGGGGGGGGGGGGGGGCGGTTGTAGGTCTGCTGAGGAGTGCCCTTTACAACACTGTGCATCCCATAACACTAGTGTAACACTGTTCCACAGCCCCACCTGGATCTAAATCACCCTGCGACACCACTGAAACGAGAACAGGCCCTCTGAGATAGCCCAGGGAGCCGACCGTGCGCCGGTCGGTCACTTTCACAGGCGGCCCCAGTTACACCCCACACAAATCACTCCACTGAATGACAGTGCACTAATCCAGGCCTCGGTGAGGGCGGAGACAGGCCTGGTAGCTGTCGCCACGGGGCGTACGAAAGCAGAATGAGAACATCTGGTCTTCAGAATAAGATCGGGCCCCCTGTGTGTCCCCGAGGAGAGGCAGGTACAGTAGGAGCTACACGGAGGTCCCTCTATCTGGGACGACATGGCAGCTTCTGGGTTAACTCGGAGTTCACCGCTGGCCTGCAGGTGGACTCTGCGCGCTTGACTGCGTAATTTATACGCGGTGAGAAAAGCAGTGATTTAGTGAGGCGACATTCACACACTCGCAACTTCACAGCTTTTCAGGTACAAGTGCTGAATCGCAAGGAGTGTGAGAGGGGAAATGGATTTTTTTTTTATCCACCAACACTGTGTGTGTAAAAACAGCCCAGGCAGTGTGACAGATGGATGATGAGATCCTTAAGTAGGTCACTGACAAACAAACAAACAAACAAGCAAAATATTTCTTAATAATTTCCACTGCAGAACACAATACACAGTTTTTTCTGTGCCATCAAAAAATGTGAACTTGCGAACTTGTGAGGAAGTAAGATGAGCACTAAGGCATGATGTGTGGAGGTGACAGGCACAGTGTGGTGAAGGGGCTTCTGGGGTTGACCTTACAGTGACCTCACACGCCCGCATCTTCATGACCTCCACGTACCAATCTGACTCGAGGAAGCAGTTCACCTCAGGAGACCGAGGAGGCAACACATCGGTTTAGAGAATCAGAATTCAGGGGGGAAAAGGCACATTACCTTGTGAGAAGAACTCAGCCATCTTCTCTTTGTAGATCTTGTAATCCGTTTCCAGGAAGACACAGAATATGACACGGTCCACCTGCGCAATGAGAAGAAGCAGAGAGAGAGAGAGCGAGAGAGAGAGAGAGAGAGAGAGAAAGAGAGAGGGATTTTCATAATTAAAACAGCTCACTTCCTTCAGTGAATAAGAAAAGGCATTCAGGATATAACCCCAAAGTCAATTGATTTCATTTTGACATTCAAAACCACCGTCTCAGGCACCATTAATTCATCCTGCAGAAGCTAATGGTATTAGCAGCAGTTCCTGTAAGTTCGCTCTGTGCTTTTCAGAATCAACCTTCATGCACACGATTGAGATTTCACACAAAATAGAATAGCAGCTTTCATATCCATGACATTCCCTTGAACACCTGTTCATTTGTGATTTCCACTGATGGAAAAGACATTAATCACTGACACATTACTATTGTCCGCATTTTGGCCTCGGAGGTCTCGTCTCTGACCACACAAACCCACCCAACGTGGAAGTGTCCACAAAGCACACTGCCCCAAACACCACATTAAGATATGTCACCTGTTTGAGCTGCTTCATTAGCTAGTTCAAGAGAGATGCACTTGAGTGCTTTCACTGCTTAACGGCACCATGAGAAAACATACCATAAGCGCCAAACCAATTAGTCGATTGCTTGTTCTGGACCACCCACCCCACATCAAGTCAACCCCTCCACCCCCCCCCCCCCCTCCTCCTCCTCCCCAACTCCCATCTCCTGTGAAGACTTTTACAGATGGCGTCACCACGCAGCAGATCAGAGAGAAACGGAATCTCCTGTGTAGACTCGAGGGCCACAGGAATCAGTTGCAGGTTTCACCCTTGACATCTCTTTGTGGAGAAGAGAGTGATAAAAGCAACTACTCTCTATCTCTCCCTCCCTCTCCCTCTTTTTTTCTCGCTCTCTGTCTTTCTCTCTCGCTGACTCACTCTATTCCTCTTTGTGGATTCCTCTGCGGCTTTTTGAAACACAATGCACATGCACATGCACGCCCACCCTCGAAATGCAGCTGGCTCATCCAATGGAAAACACAGCCATTTGGGTTTGCTTCTTTCTGACTTATTAACAAAGCACAGATGTCCCATTTTCTCGGAGCATTCAGAAGTTGGATGTAACATTGTATATCATTTCACCAAATCAACCCCATGCAAACGCACTGTTCGCTGGGAGGAAAGACAGATTTGAACTGTCAGGTAAACAAACCAAACACACAGCAAGTATAAGCTAGCACTCCAGCCCTGCTCTTTTCAGTCTGTCTCTCTCTCGCTCCCTCTCTCTCTCTCTCCATCCTCCTCTATTTCTGCACACTGCCCTAGGTATACCAGCTCCCCCTGCTGAGGATGATATGTCACACAGTGGGGAGGTCAGATAATCGCTCCACTGACTATTGCAATATTCCAACATGGCCATGCAATGGCCTCCCCATTGTCCCTAATGGTAGAGGAGGCAGGCAGAGGAAGAGGAGGAGGTGCTACTCGATGGATGCAGCTGAGAAGCGCTGTGTTCTCTGGGGAAAGCTTTGGCCCCCTCACAGTCTCGCAATCTCAGTTGCCACCATGGCGCCACATGAGGACTTTCTTTCTTTCTTTCTTTTTTTTTTTCTGTCAGGGAGGCACGTCTGCCTTCAGGGTCCGTCCGAGCAGACCGCTGTCCATTAATAGTTTATAACCTGCCCTTTGGAGCAAAATGTCAGGGGGTGACCGGCGAGTGGCAACATTTTTATTTTTGTAAACGTCCCCAGAGGAGTTCTGTGTGTGTGTGTGTGTGTGTGTGTGTGTGTGCGTGTGTGTGTGTGCATATACTGTATGTGTGCATGTGCGCGCGCGTGTGTGTGTGCGTGTATGTGTGTGTGCATATGCGTGTTTGTGTGCGTGTGTGTGTGTGTGTGTGTGTGTGTGTGTGTGTGTGTGTGTGTGTGTGTGTGTGTGTATGTGTGTGTGTGTATGATGTGGTGTTGAAGCAGCCAGGTCTTTGTTGGTAAAACACGTATCTCCTCTTGGGGCTTGTGGAGAAGTGAGCCACTGGCTTTGAGGCCGGCAGGAGTGGAGACAGACTGGGGGGACAGATGGGGGGAGGGAGGGAGGGGGGGAGGGATAAGCTGGCGCTACGCTGCGCTGTGCTGCTTCACCTGCAAGTCCCACCCAGACAAGAGCAGGACAGCAGCTGGGCCCTGGGAGATTCACACACACACACACACACACACACTCACACACTCACACACTCACACACTCTGTGCTGCTGCTGTTTTTTATTTTTTATGTCCTTATAATCCCCCTACTTAACAAGGAGAGCCCACTGAGATCAGGTGTTTACGTTTCACGTGGAGTCACACAGACGCTGCACAAACACAAACACAAACACAAAGGCAGCACCCCCGTCCCAGCGCAACCTTCATGTGAAAACACACACACACACACACACACACACACACACACACACACACACACACACACACACACACACACACACACACACACAGACACTGACACACTGACAGAGACAAGCACACAGGAAAGACGTGCACAAAGGGAGATAGATGGGCGACACACAAACATACTCAAACACTGCACTGAAAAGGTGTGCATAAAAGGAGATACAGGCACACAGATAAATACACATTAACACACACACACACACACACACACACACACACACACACACACACAGACAGAACGCAGACAGACACACACACACACACACACACACACACACACACCAACACACATCTGAAGTGTCGTGCTGGGATTTGTTCTGCTTTTATGTAGATCATTAAAGGACAGGCGGACTCCTGGGGTGTGCGGTGCGGTGCGGTGCAGTGCGGTGTGGTGCGGTGTAGTGCGCTGCATGAGAGGGGAGGTGAGGAGGAGCTGGGCTCACAGGGACCACACTCACCCCAACACCACACTCTCCACCACACCTGGCACAGAGGCACGGGGACGAGGGAGGAGGAGGAGGAGGAGGGGGCTTGGAGAGGGAGACGTGCAGGAAAGGGACGTTAATTCCCTTTACAGTTTTTATTTTTTTCCACACATTCTGTGTTTTTTCACTTGGGCCCAGGTCCAGTAATGGATATATAATGGAAATGTACAGAACAGTATATCTGCTGGTAATATTTAGAAAATGAAATTAATTATTAGACTGGACATGATTAAATTTGCATGCATTTTCAGACACTACACACTAAATAAAAACTGACTTGAAGATAACAGCAAGTAGAGGCCATTCCCATTTGAATTTGAGTTCATGTTTTTAACATGTAAACAGCGACTCCTCTGATACCAGTGTGGTAGAGAGGTAGTCATCGATCAGTGTCTCCCTGGTGCCATGCATAGTATAGCCCATTAAACACACACTTACAGACTTCCTGTTTATTTTGTCACGGCAGATCAATGTTTAGGCACGCTGCATCAAAAGTGTGATGATTTCTGCCTTTACAAGTGATTAAATACTGCAAGGTTAAGCTAAGAAATTCTGTGACAGCAACGTAAAAAAGTCTGATGTGAAACCCCTGAGCCGAGCGCTTAGCACCCCGACGCGTCATGGCATATTACAGATACAGGATTAAAACTCTCCATACAGTCCCTCCACCCCCTTCAAATGCTGCACTTTAAATCTCAGCGGCAACTTATTTCCACCGAGCCCTGTGTGGATGTACAGCGAGCGGTGCTACTCTTTACTGAGGGGGGTCATCTTTGTCCAGTGATTTTATTTACAGGTCTTTAAACAGGGGCCCCGCGTGCTGTTCACACAGAGACACTGGGCTTGTTAGATAGCGCTTATAAAGGTATGCTGGGAACTGGCCACTGATAAAGAGCTGCTGGACCCCTGTGCCGAGAGAGAGCGAGAGAAAGAGCGAGAGGGAGATGGAGAGAGAGACAGAGAAAGAGAAAGAGAAAGAGAAAGAGAAAGAGAGGGAGGGAGGGAGGGGAGCTCCTGCTGCAAACGGCAAACCACAGCCAGTGAAGAAGCGTGCGGGAGCCAAGGTTGAGAGAGTTAATGAAAGAGTAATTAGAAAGCTGGGATCGCTGCATGGAGGCCCTGTGCTGCCATTACTCATCTCTGATTGAAGGGCCATTGCCAAGGGGAGGGAGCGAGATGATTGGGTCCCTGCTCGCCAGTGGGGTGGGGTTGGGGTGGGGGTGCGGAGCAGTGGGGTGGGGGTGAGGAAGGACTGCCTGGAAACGTGAGCTCACACAATAACGTCCAGGACAAAAGGCCCATTTCTGAAGTGGGAGGCAAAAGGGCCGACCGGGTGGCTGGAAGGCTGGGAGGCTGGCTGGCTGGCGTGATGCGGAGCTCATGAGCGGGGAATTATTCACTGTGTCTTCCAGCACAACAGGACAATTAAAAACCTCCCCTCTCCCCCTGCCCCCTTCCTCCCCTCCCCTACTTCTCTGAGCGCCATGACAAGCTCTACTTTTTCCACCTCGCACACATAATGCCCAGGCCCCACGAAGATGTCAAAAACGCCAGCGTCCACGTCTGTTAGAACCCGTTTGGCACCCTCACGCTGCGCCTCTACCTCCACAGCAGCGATAATGTGCCGGGGATCCATCTAGGACAGGAAGTAATTAATGTGCCTAATGTGCAGGCAGTTCGCCCCTGACCAGCCGTCACCGTGCTAAAACATGTTCGCACGCCATTTGGGAGGCGATGATGATGATGGCATGCTTCTTTTTTTTCCACATTTTTTTTATTCATTCTTTTTTTTTTACTCAGAAAGCTTGAAGGAGAGGGATGAAGTGGAGCCCCTGATGGTGGTGGTGGAGGTGGAGGTGGAGGTGGAGTGGGTTGGGGTGAGAAGACAGCAGGGCCAGGGCTTGTGCGGGATGGCTGGCAGTGGGAGCACATCCCCGGGCCAGTGCCAGTGACTGAGCCCCCACCAGGTGCCATGGCGCATTCCCCACCAGCCGCTAACAGATGATCTGTCATCTACGGGCACCCAGGCTCGTAATTACACCGAGGGCACTGCCAGAAATATCAGATGGGCCAGGTTTGCACGCGCACTTTGTTACTGGTGTTGCCGTCTTGTTGCCGTCACTGGTAATATAAGGGACTCGTTGCCCGCATGCTAGTTTTTTTCCCCTCTTTTTCTACACTTTTTACTGTTTTTCTGTCTAAGCAGGACAGATACCACCTGGATACGTTTAAAGATCCAGCCACAGGACTGCTGAGCAGCACCATATGACTGATAGCGAGGATAGCGACCAAGTTATGTGTAGCGCCTACTGCACTGATGACGGCTTGTGGATACGATCAGGCGATCCTGGAAGTCGACCGAGAGTGAAGGGCACCCGGAATG
The DNA here is from genome assembly GCF_046254945.1 of Alosa pseudoharengus. Classification (NCBI taxonomy): domain Eukaryota; kingdom Metazoa; phylum Chordata; class Actinopteri; order Clupeiformes; family Clupeidae; genus Alosa; species Alosa pseudoharengus. Next base: position 9,839,492 of record NW_027468620.1, on the reverse strand, counting down.
CCGAGGTCACGGATCCAATTCCCACGGAGCACGAGGGCAGATAAAGGATATTCGTTCCCAATCTACTCAGAGTCACCAGAGGGGTTAACGCAAGAGGGGGTTTTTTATTAAGGACCAAATGAAAGCATGCATTTGGGGGCCGTGTTTAAAAAAAAAAAAAAATCCACTTAATCAATGCGAGACAGTCGGGCTCTGGAGAGGCGAGCAGTAGTTCTCATTGACCAGCAGGGTCAAAGGGGATCGATCACGCCGGGGTCATGAGTTCGGGTAGGTCGCTGGGCCTGGTAAAGAGAAGGGCTGGAAGGGACACAGAGGGGAAGTGTATGTTAGCATGCACATGTGTGTGTGTGTGTGTGTGTGTGTGTGTGTGTGTGTGTGTTAGCGGTTAGCTGCGGAGGCCTGGAGCGGGGAAAGAGGGGGAGGCAAAGGACAGGGGAAGAGTTTCCAGCCCTTATTAGCAGTGTAATTACACACACCTGAGCCATACAGCGCATGAATGGACACTAATTAAAGAGGCCTGGCAGCCGACGGAACAGACTAGCCACACACACACACACACACAGAGAGAGAGAGAGAGAGAGAGAGAAGATGGTAATGATGTGAGAATGCACATAAACAATGTTGGAAAGATGATACATTTGTGTATGTACACAACCACATATGCTCTTTCCTCTCTCTCTCACACACACACACACACACACACACAAACAAACAAACAAACAAATATCAAGAAGTTCACAGTATGAACTTGGACAAATAAAAGACTGCAGGGAGTATACTACTACACTATACTGTAATACTATATGCAATGACTGCAGGGAGAGTACTACTACACTATAATACTATATGCAATGACTGCAGGGAGAATACTACTACACTATAATATTATATACAATGAAAAGGAGCCTATATGAAGACAGCTATAATAGGATCGGTAATGATGATATAGAACTGAGGTTGATGTATGAAGATTGATGTTCTGGGGGAGCCCTGATCAGTAGGGGAGAAAATTACATTCAGCTCCGGACATTTCAGACAAATTATCCAAAGCTTTGCATCCCAACGTAAGGTCCAGGCTGAGGGGTGATTAACAAACCCACGCGTTCCCCTCAGTATAACCTTGGCTAAGGCCTCCCCTGCAATGATGAGCCAAGCCATGGTTACAGGCGCAGGGTCCAATGAAAGAACCCAGAGGAGTTTAATATTCCTGAGTGAACCTTGGTGCCCTCGGGTTAAATTTGCCTATCATTAGCATGCCAGTTTGCACCCTCTCACACACACACACTCACACACACACACACACACACACACACACACACACACACATGCACGCACACTCTATCTCTCTCAGGTGTGGAGAAGAATGTTGAGTAATCTCTTCTCCTTCCATTCCAAACTTCAGGAAACGTGCACAATAATAGCTAAAACCTGATTATTTCGCCCTGTCAAGGAAACGAAAATCCATCTTCTGCAGAGACCATACTTAATTGAGTTATTCCCCTCAGAGTGTGAGAGAGAGTGTAGGTGTGTGTGTGTGTGTGTGTGTTTATGTGCCTGCACCTGTGTGTATTTATGTGCCTGTGTGTGTGTGTGTGTGTGTGTGAGAGAAGTGTATCTACCAGCTCACACCTTCGGCATTGAAGATCAACAGCAGGCTCACATCCCTGTGTGCCGTGTCTGACTGGGCGCTCGCAAGCCTATTGGATGCGTGAAGACACGCTAACCGTGTCCGACTGGCCGCTAGCAGCCCATTGGCTGCGTAAAGAAGAACTTATGGACGAGGGCACATTTGACAGCCGGTGGAGTGGTGAGGTGAATCTCTGGTCGACTCGTCAGTTTGACATTGATTCATTGATTGACCCAGTCTGCTGGGAGGCAGCAGGAAGGTGGAGGAGGTGGAGGAGGAGAGGAGGAGAGGAGGAGAGGTGAGGCGGTGGGGGTTGGGGTGGAGGTCCAGGGAGACTGCTTGGCCCTGGTGCATAATTATCATTTCAGAGACTTTCTGGGGAGAGGGGAATGGGGAGAGTGTATGTGTGTGTGTGTGTGTGTGTGTGTGTGTGTGTGTGTGTTGAGGAGGGGTGGCTGCAGGGTGAGGAGGCAGGAAAGGTCAGCCCTTTGAACAAAACGCTGGGATCTATACATCAAAGCAGTGGCTGGCAAAATCCTTTAAGGAAGCACACATCAGTGAAAAACAGGAAAAAAAAATGAAAATTAAAAGCGTGAGAGGGGAGAACATCCAGAGATTTCTCCCTTCTCCAAACTGAAGTGCCTGAGCGATGCATGTAGCGGCGGACTGGGAGAGACAGACTCATGCGCCCACAAGTCCGGGAGCGATTATGAACAGCGCTAACGAGAGATGAGCGTTGGAGGATGCAAATGTACTCTCTTCCCCCATGGATGCTTAGCAAAGTGTGACTAAATAGATGTGTTAACATTGTAAATGGTGCAAAGCCTAGTTAATTCCATATAGATTAGGGAAAATAATAATAGTAATAAACAGACAACAAAAACAACAACGGCAGTACTCTTCAATTATATGCAGCCAGGCACCCAGGGATAAGAGCTCATCTATCTGTATGGAAATGGAGATTGGATTCTCTTCACAATATTTAAAGTTGCTGAACTGAATTAGCCAACTAAACATAAGCTGTTTTTCCAAAAGCCTTGCTGTGTGTACTGTTCAAACAGCACCAGGGCATTAGAGATGCTTTTAGAAGAAGACAAGACGGAGTCACAAGAATCACACAAGGCGTGCTAATGCAGGGGCTCTCGGTTAATGAAAAATTCTCCTATCGACTCCACCGCGTCTTACAAGTAAAATGCAATCCAATGGCATGTCATTGGAATAAAGGGGCACAAAATGGAGGACACAAAACGGCACAAAATCACCCTTTCTCTGCTCCCGCGCCATTAATAGCTCATCGGCTTCAACAAAAATGAAATAATTGCTCGTCCAAAAGAAGTGTGTGGTTTAAGCGTTTGTGTCAGGCGTGATTTTTACTGGGAGGCCCCTATCGGCTCCTCTGTCATGGGGACTATCGACGAAACGTGCACCATGAGAGCATTAAGATAATGTCATGGGCGCATGTATCAGAGTAATGTGAACATGTAACCAATAGCATATTGATCCCGAGGAGTGAATTGTCAGGATGTGGTGTAAGGTAGTAATTACAATGATGAAAAGCCAGGGTACATCCCACACTATGGGGCGGAGGGTGATGGCGGAGGGGTGTGTGTGTGTGTGTGTGTGTGGGGGGGTGTTAAAGAGACAAAGAAGGAGTGGAAATGTGAGGAGAGAGAAGTGAGGAAGAGGAAGATAGAGGAAAAATGAGAGAAGTGGAAGAGAGGAAGAGATAGAGGAAGATATGAGACAGAGAAAGAGGAAGAGAGATAGAGAAAAGGAGAAAAGAGAAGAAAAGAGAAAGAGAGGGAGAAAGAGGATGAGTGAGGTGAGAAGAGAGAAAGAGAGCGAGACAGAGAAAGTCAGACAAGAGAGAAGACAAGAGGAAGAGATAGAGAAGAGAAAAGAAAGAGAAAGAGGGAGAAAGATGATGAGTGAGAAGAGAAGAGAGAAAGAGAGCGAGAGACAAAAGAAGAGGAAAAGAGGGAGTGTGAGAGAAATTTGAGATTTTAAATTGATACTTTATTACAATTAAAGCAACAAAACTTCAACAATCAATCAACATGAGCAAGATATATACAAGGCAGGCAGAAGCACAAAATAAAGAGAGAGAGAGAGAGAGAGAGAGAGAGAGAGAGAGAGAGAGAGAGAGAGAGAGAGAGAGAGAGAGAGAGAGAGAGAGAGAGAGAGAGAGAGAGAGCATGTGAGTGAGTGAGTATCTCTCTGGTAATAGGAAGATGATTATGGAGCGTAGTGCTGTGCGGTAGCGTCAGAGAGTGAGAGGGGTAATGAGCTAAGCTCAGCACGTCTGACTGGCGAGCCACTGGGTAGCGTGGGCATACTCTCCATCTTGCCCTGAGTGGGGGTGCCAGCGACACGAGCAGGGCATCAATACTGCATGAGTGATGCAGACGCTGTGCCAGGATCAGGGTGCAACCAGCAGCCCTCTCACTCACCCAGAAAGGAGCTGGAGTGTGCTGGAGTGTGCTGGTATTTAGTCACACACACACACACACACATAGACACATATGCACACATATGCACACCACACACTTATGCACACAACACACTGGTATTTAGTCACACACACACACACACACACACACACACACACACACACACACACGCACACACACACCTCATCCTGTGATCCCAAAGCTTTAGTTCCATCATGGATAAATAACCACGAAGGTAAACATGCATACACATGAAGGAAGATTAAATGTGCTTGCCTTCACTGTGAAACATTTTTTTCCACTGCAGCTGAGCCCAGGTGAAGCACCTCTTCACAGGCAGCACAGACACAGACAGCTGATGAGACCGACATGAGTCAATGCTGAAGTCTTCCCTGATTAGACAGGACCCGCACTCCGCCATGACGGAAATGATTACGGCTGACACAGGCAGCTGATGGATGAGGGTGTGTGAGTGTGTGCGTGCGTGCATATGTGTGTGTGTGTGTGTGTGTGTGTGTTGAGTGTGTGTTTGTGTGTGTGGATGCTAATGTACAGCTGAGAGCTGAGAGTGAGTGTTTAGGACTCAGATCTAGTTACCTACTGTGCAAACACAGTAGGGAACAGGGTTGCCAATGAGACAACAGCCACACACACAGGAACACCCACACACCCACACACCCACACAAACACACACACACTCAAACTCTCTCTCTCACACACAAACAGGAGTTCTGAAAGCAAATGCCCCAGTAGTTCTCTCAGCTGTATTGGCTCAGTGCGGCATGTTTGGGAGGATATGAATTGGTGGGCACAGAAGGGAGCATTTGGGGAATGGATTACCTCCCCGTCTATTTGTTACAGCAAAACAGAATGAAATGGAAAAAAAAAAAAACCTCAAGGCAAGTGGGTTCAACAAGAAGTCAGTGACAGAGAGCGGGAGAGGGAGAGGGAGAGAGAGAAGGAGAGAGAGAGAGAGAATGGTGGATACAGTATGACGGATAATAAAAAAGAATAAGGAATAAGAGGAAGCCTTAAGTCCATTTCTTAATCAATAATGTATCCAACCCATCGTCATCAGTCACGACGCCTGCTGAGCCTCCGCCTCAGGATCACAGGGCTTCTGTGTCACCACTGCTGCCACTGCCACTGATCTCCGGGGGGCTGCTAACACACAGGACCCTGATGATGCCCTCAGGCGACCACTAGCCGGGATCTCAGGCGCTGAGGTGTGTGTGTGTGTGTGTGTGTGTGTGTGTGTGTGTGTGTGTGTGTGTGTGTGTGTGTGATACAGAGCTGAGCGGAGCATGGACGCCCCGTGGGGACTGCCTGATGTGGCGGCGCGATGAATCCAGTAAACGCCTCGTGTCGCTGCGCGGCCTGCAGCTGTGGCGTCTGATGACTTACTGTGCCTTGCACGGACTCGGACACAGTATAGAGACAGAGGGCAGTGAGGACCCTAATCCCCCTTGATTAGACATCACCCACACTCTTCCTGATGCCGATCAGACAGAATGCGGCTTTTGCGGTGAGGTGCGCCTTTTTTAAAGTTGTTTCGTATTGGCAGTAAGCGTTATATGCGCTGCTTATGTGCCCAGAGCGCCTCGTGTTTTGTGCCCCTCGCGGTTTGCAGAGGCGCCCTGAGCACATCGAATTGAGAAAAATTCAACTCAAAGTGGAAAAGTGGCCACGTTTTTTAAAAACAGTGCACATTGCGTTTCATAAGCGGCAAAGAGCGTCAGCGGCATGGACTCCGACACAGTCAAAAAAGAAACAAGTTGAAGGTATGAGTGACTAACTTTTATAACATCTAACAGACTGTTGTTCAGACTGTGGTTAACAAGAGTGAGTGTGCTGTGTGAACTTCAGTGAGCAGCGATTCTTCTTGATGTGACGTTTCACAGTGTTCTTTCAGCGCAGCTTTTGCTTTTGCTTTTGCTTTGTTTTGCTTTTGCTTGGCGGACAGCAGGTGTTCAGAGAGCTGTGTGGGATAATTGGGCCGTGACTCACCAGCTCGCGCCGCGCCGAACTTTTTAAGGCCGAGTTACACCCCGGCGAACGGATCTGAGATGATGACTCGGACGAGTAGGAGTGCGTTCAGGTGTGCTACACACTTTTCTAGTCCGCTGCTTCTTGTAATGGGAAACATAAAAAGAGGCTGTGAGACCCTTGATCAAGCCAGCTCTGTTCTGGCCTGATACTGGCGTACAGCATACAGCTGTTGTGATGGTGCAGAGAAGGAGAAAACGTCCCCCTTTAGCACGATCCTATCAGACTCTACCCAGGCAGATCTCTCCACTCCATTTTTGCAACAGCAGGAGAATTTGCCACTTACTAAATAAATGCCCAATGGGTATTACAGTTTAATGATGTTTTAAGAAGTTGCACTTCGATTCCACATCTGAATGGACACTAAAAAGTAAAGCATGGCCGTGAAAAGCTGTTTGGACACCATGAGCACCGAGAAGGAGGAGGGAAGAAAATGAGTAAGCGACCGGGGGAATAGAGGCTGTATATCGAGTCAACTCCACCATAAGCCACAGGACGGTAAATGCTTATTTGCGTGACTACAGATCTTTTCGGCAGGCATGGCCACAAACTGCCTAGAGGTGAAAATAAAAAACCCAACTCACGGCCAGTGCACGAGCAGTGGTGGTGAATCTTCTAAAGCTCGCGGTGACTGGTGTTTACGTCACTGTGCTCTCTGGATCATTAGTTGCGCCGGTGGGGCCACCCGGTGTGGCAGAAATATGTGTGCTGATTTAAAGGAGCAGCACCAAGCTAGTGAGTGGTGTTAGGGGGCTCACGCACCAGGGCAATGGCCTGCCTGGAGAGTTATTGCGTGGGTTGTGTTTTGAGGTTTAGAGGCAGCAGTATCCTCCGTCCTCCAACCCAAAGCTGCTCCGCTCCGCTCCCAGAGCATGTGTCCTCTGCGTTCCACACTCATGAGGCAGCAGCAGCACGGCTATGTCACTGACAAGGGCGTCAGCTGTCAGTTAATTACCCGGACACACAGGCCCTGATGGCAAACCATGCCACAGAGGGGGAGAGAGGAAGAAAATCAGGGACAAAGAGGGGGAGAAGGGGGAAAGAGAGAGCGAGAGAGAGAGAGAGAGAGAGAAAAAAAGAGAGATGATGGGATGGAGGGAGATGAGGACAGTAAGAGAGAGTGAACAGAGGTTCAAAGAGAGGGGGGGCTGTGCGATACAGCACAGTGTATCAAACCAAGAAGCAGAGACAAAAAAATGGAAAGAGAGTGGGAGAGAGAGAGTGAGTGAGAGAGAGAGAGAAAGTGAGGGAGAGCACAAGTAAGTACAGATGCCAGAGGAGGGAGACGTGAAAGTGGAAAAGATGACGACTAGAGAGAAGTCTCTGTCTCTGAGGGGCAGGTGTACTATCGTTTTTGCGCCCACTTGAGGCATATTTTCTTCGCAACATGCGCATAAAAATAATACGTGGTTTATATTAACAGGCCGTACTTAGATAAAACCGCAGACTGCCTGTCGCAGGAGTTAAGAAGGGCAATTTGCACTTTTCCGTGTCATGCATATGCATTCATAGGAAGGTCACAGGAAAGTGTGAGTTTTGTATAAAAAGATGAGAGGAGAAGCATAAAATGTGCATAATTAGGTATTCTCCTGTATGTACGAAAACTGCCATTGAAAGCGCACATCTGTTTGCGGTGAAATATTTCTGCCTTATAAAAGCAGGTGTTGAAGGAGAACTTCGGCCAATTTTAACACAAGAGATCATGTTCACGGAACACTGTCTGTCGGAAAAAACATGAAAAAAGTTGGTGCTCTCTGACGCGAGTTCTCCTTTAATCCAAATTGCGGTTAAATGTGTCAGTAACAGAAGGTAGGGGGCGGAGAAAAGGACTGATTACCCAATGAGCTATAGGTATGATAAATACCACGTAAAATGAAGACGCACAGCGTGCACTTTCTGTGGTGTGGCCATGGCGCAGATATCGCTGCATTTGCAAATGCACAGTATGTAAATCTGAGTCTGTCTCTTAAACGGAGCTAGTGCTCTGGGCTCCTGTGTTACCTTGGCCCAGTCTCCTGAAGCGGTATCTCAGTGCGGTTGCCAGGAGTGTGTGTGTGTGTGTGTGTGTGTGTGTGCGTGCGTGCGTACTGTATGTGTGCCAGTAATGAAGAGGAATTGCAGACCGCGGTGACACACACACACACACACACTGGATGTGTCCCCATGCCGGAATGCTAATCATTTCCCTCCTCTCGCCGCAGGGTCCGGCCATATGCGCCCGGCTCTCTCCGCCCGACTCAGCCGAGGTCGGCCGCCACCAACTCATTAAACACAATTCCACTCACATGAATCCCTGAGTTAATCTGCCGCCCCCACAACCCCCTCTTTTATTATTGTTATTCTTTGTCTTGATTCTTTTTACAGCTCGAGAAATGGAAGCTCACATTCGATACGCCGGGGCCCGAAGTAATAACCGTTAGTCTCCTGGCCGCCGCTGGACTGACTGCGGACGTTATAATACAGTCCCGAGGCTGCTCTGTAAAATGGAGCTAAGTGTTTCATTAAAGCTGTGTTTGTTTTTCGGGTTCCCTGAAGGAAGAGGCCAAAGTCATTTGGAGTGAGAAGTGGGTCACGTTTGCTGGACACTGGAGAGCGCTGCGGGGACAAACCAGGTCATAAATATCAGCCCACCTGCCCCCTCCAGGGATGCGTCCATTTAGGGGGGAACTGGTGGGAGAGCTAGAATTTATGGGCGCCCTGAAAATCCCGATGAGGTCATTTCTTGATGACAAAACCATCTTCGCCGCCATCGGAGCCTTTAATCACGGCGAACACGACAACTTGAGAAGATTACCCAGATCAGTGCAAATGCACTCTCCCTGGTGTGATTCGATAGCCAGGATATCCACTTTCAATTGTTTTTTTTTCTCCTTAAGAGCCTATGGTGAGCAGAGACACTGGACCAAGGTCAGCAGCTGCTAGGACCGGCAATGAGTCGGGGTCCGCGCTATTCTTTTTGTTCTTTTCCACATCAGGTCGCACCACTTGTGTCATTTAAGATGCATCATTTTTTTACAGCAAGCTCACTCAACTTATTTGCATCTTCTCCTAATTAACAAAAATGCATTATTGAACAGTAATAATATATTCAGAGACCCTGTTTTGTTCTCACCTTCTTATTGTTGTTGCGTAACTAATAATCAGACACAATGAGTGTTTCGTGTGTGTGTGTGTGTGTGTGTGTGTGTGTGTGTGTGTGTGTGTGTGTGTGTGTGTGTGTGTGTGTGTGTGTGTGTGGGAGGGATGAATCACATTTATGGGCATTTGCCACTTTCTCTTTACCTGCAGACATTTTACCAGCTCTGTGACTGAGTAAGATGTGACGGATATATACACTCTGGTGAAACGAGGCCATGGAAAAAACATGTGACTGAATTTATGAAAAGAGAGAGAGAGAGAGAGAGAGAGAGAGAGAGAGAGGGGGGGGGGGGGCTATTCCATCAGTTGACATCACAATGGCTCCGTCTAGTTATTAAACGGAGGTGCCATTTGACATCACTTACTCCGCAGAGCAGAGATGTGATGTGCTGTTATGGAGCCACGGTTCAGCTGATTTATACCTGGCAGCCTGTGCTGGGTGAGCAGTATGGAAGAATAGCAGCACCAAGGTAAAATGATCTCAGTGTGTAAGGGGGAGAGGGGGTGGATGTAGTTATGAGTGAGTGAGTGAGTGAGTGTATGTGTGCGTGTGTATATGTGTGTGTGTGTGTGTGTGTGTGTGTGTGTAGTTGTGTGTGTGTGTGTGTAGTTGTGTGTGTGTGTGTGTAGTCATGTAAGTAAGTGAGTGACTGAGTGATGGTGAGAGAGAGAGAGAGAGAGAGAGAGAGAGAGAGAGAGAGAGTGTTGCTTGGGTAGTGTGGAACAAAACAAAAATAAACCTTTCAAGGTCTCCCTAAGTCCTGACTTCCAAGCTGTTGCTATATATCTTTATTAGTGTCAGACTCCCCTTTGCATCCTCCTCCTCTTCCTCCACCACCTCCTCTTCCTCTGTTTCTCTCCTCTCTGATGCCGCAGGTAGACACCCCCCCCCCCCAGACACAGTTCACTTCAAAAAACAACGTCATTTTGCGTGCCATTTGGCTGTCCTTACAGAAGACATGGCACATCATGTCACGACCATAGGTCACGACGCAACACCCACCCACTCACAATCTCCATGATGCAACCCTACACAAACAAACAAACCAACCAACCAACAAACAAACAAACAAACAAACAAAGTAATAAACTAACGGCTCCTTCCAAATCATCCCCCGCAGCATCCCGGTGCTCTCACTACAGAGATGCTCATATTAAACTGGTATGAGTCAGGTGACTCTGAACTCATAACACGGAGCCAAACGATAATAGCAGTCAAAAACACCTCGAGGACATTCAGCCTACAAATTTAATTAGCTGCACATGCCGCTGTACAGGTTTTTAATGATCGCTCTGATCATGGCTGGTCATGCAAAAGCGCTGAGTTCTTATTTGGCCTAATGAAAGAAAAATAACCACGCACAATTAGTCGCCTTGAAAAAATACTCCTGAAGTAGTGGCGTGCATATATCATATACATATATACATGCACCACACAAACACATGCACACACACACACACACACACACACACGCACACACACACGCACACACACACGCACACACACACAGTCACACACACACACACACACACACACACACCCACACAGAATATACCAGTACATAAATACTATTGGCCTGTTTTTGAAGTGACATCTGAAATGCATTCCCTTTGCCTCTTGGCTGTTTTCTGCTCCACGTGATGCGATTTTACAGTAGCTTCCTCTGTACCCAGGGCCTGCTCCTAGCGCTAGCCTGCTAGCTTGCATTAATCTGTACCCAGGGCCTGCTCCTAGCGCTAGCCTGCTAGCTTGCATTAATCTGTACCCAGGGCCTGCTCATCCTAGCGCTAGCCTGCTAGCTTGCATTAATCTGTACCCAGGGCCTGCTCATCCTAGCGCTAGCCTGCTAGCTTGCATTAATCTGTGCAGCCCCCTTTAGAAAGTGCAGGACCAGCTAAATAGCCCCCTTCTGTAGCTTTTAAATGGTTCCCCTTGTTTCCCCACTCAATCTAAATGGCTTAATCAGAGGATCAACTTAATGCTAAGACAGGACTCTGTCTGGTGGTGGCTAAAACAGTTAAGCAAGCATGAGGAGGAGAGGAGGAGAGGGGGAGAGAGAGAGAGAGAGAGAGAGAGAGAGAGAGAGAGAAAGAGATGGATATTTCCTCTAAGAAGGGATGGTGTGTTCGGAGGTCCATTAGCCTGAGGTGCTGAGGTGGTCTGTGTCCGATTGATCATCCCCTGGTTGGTCTTTTTTCCACCCTCCTCCTCTCTCGGTCACCCCCAATCACACGCGCACCCCGCCGGTGACCATCCCGTGAGTGCTGATCAATGCCAACGTGACGTGTTCGCCGAGAAAATCAATTTCCTTAAGCATTTTTTTCAACGCATTTCTCCAGCCGAGCCTCTACCGTAACCCTCCTGACACACAGTATACCGCTCTCTCTCTCTCTCTCTGATTCTCTTTCTCTCTCTCTCTCTGTCTCTTTTACTGCAAACCCTTTTGCAGGTGGAAAACTGTTCTTGGTGTTGACAAACCCCCCAAAGTCCGAGTCCCGTCCAAATCCCCCAAACCTATCCGTCAGGGAGGGGACAGTGGGAGGGAGGACCGGTCCCAAACCTCCAGCGCATTGCTACCGACAACAAGGAGCCCAGTAATTGATAACAGTAATAACAAACACTCCATGTATCCACTTAAGGCATGCAAAACTTTAGATGGGGGGGTTGGGGTAGGAAGAAGAGAAAATGGGGAAAAAGGGATCTTGCAGCAAAAAAAGAGAGTTTGATGTACGAGCAGTGCTGCTAAATGACTAACGCAAGGGGATAAAAGAGCGCTCCTCCTTCTCCTCCAGTGCCCCTCCCTCTCCTGTTAAAACTATAATAAACAGGGACATTGTCTATATCCAAAGTAATGTATGTACTCAGGGTACTAATTAATGTTCTTGATAAATACACACCGTTAAGGCTTCGCTGAGGGACTAATTAGACCGACGGTGGAAAAAGCCACTTGGTGCTGGGCCGACATTGTTGGAGAATAGGTGGAGGAGGGTGTGTGTGGGGGTTTGGAGTGCGCTGGAGGAGCACACACACACTCCGTCACACGCACACACACACACACTCCGTCACACGCACACACACACACACTCCGTCACACGCACACACACACTCCGTCACACACACACACACATACTCAGTCACCAGTCCCCGATGCGTGCTGGGATCCGTCGAGAGGAAACTGCCGGCTAACTTAATACCCCGAGATCTATAAGTAGAACCCCTGTTGATACATCAGTGGCTAAATAATTAAATGTAATTCATCTTTACCTGGCAAACGGCCACTTAAAACAGTGGGGCTCCAGCGCGCACGCCCGGAGGAGAGCAGCCGGAGCAAGGGGAGCAGGAGGTGCTGATGGCAGCGCAGGAGAGAGGGACGCTTTCAGTAGGGGAACAATAAGGTGGTGTGTGGGACGAGGCCTGTCTAACTCTACACACACATGCATACACACACACACACACACAGACCCACGGGTGACGGGCACACACGCGCACGCGCACACATATGCACACACACACAAACGCAAACGCACACACGTGCACACACACACACACAGTGAGTGTCCTAACCAAATCCAGGTGGACACAGTTGTACTGTCTTCACAAAGAGCTTTCTTGACAAAGTGGGTCACCATGTCCACAGATGAAGACGGAATGAATGTATGCATCCTATTTGAGCTGCGGGTTCTCACGTGGGTCCGTCTCCCACTGAACCCAATCACAGCTGTGGATGAACAGGGCAGCTTATAAAGCAGGCGGCTGGGCAGGGGAACGCACAGTAGACTCAGCCCTAACCAAGCTCCTCGGGGCTCACTTTCATTTCAGCAGCACAGAGAAGAAAGTACCTCCTCAACTCACTCACACACTCACACACAGGCACACACACACGCACACACACACTGTACGATAGCCAAGGATTAAAAAGTATCAACAGGAGTGCCGCAGGGTGCGCGGTTCAGAAAGAAATAAAGCTGCTATTGACCCCTGTGACTCCAGGAAGCACACTTCTTTATTACCATTCTGCACGCTCGCGCCCTGACCTTTTCAAAGTCCTTCTCCAACATTCGATGCCCATGCCTTTTTTTCCAGTGCCCACACACACACACACACACACACACACACACACACTCCACCCCTCCTCTACTCCTGGAGAAACCTGGACGAGTGTGTGTGTGTGTGCATCAGAGTTCCCGCTCCTTGTGGTAACGTGACCTACAAAGCTTTGGTATTAAAAGAGCCGCATTCATCACCGGCCTGCGCCATGTTGTTCAGTTCCGTCCCGTAGCCGCAGCATAGCAAACGCATCCCTTATTCAAACTCCCCTGGACTCCAACTCAGCACTTTAGCCCACAGCCGAGAGCCCTGAGCGGAGAGAGGGACTGGCTCGGAACAGCCAGCAACTAAAAGTGCTGCAAACCAGCCGGTTTTCTTTCACTTTGTCTTCTTCCTGTGAGTTTTGTGGGGTGTGCTGAGATTTATTTTCCCCCCGAGCTACTTCCCTTAAAAGCAAGCATGTGTTTGTGTTTGTGTTTGTTTGGGTGGCTGTAGCATCACTCGGGTAAGTCATATGTTCAAGGATCGCAGAGGAGCTGAACATGACATGCCCTTTGAAAGCAGGGATGAGCCATCTCTGATAGCGCGAGGGTCACCCCAGAGGAGCGAAAACAAGTCGCAGAAACGCCACGACTTCCTGACCCCTTCCTGACGGATGCGACCGCACTGCCAGGCGGGCTGAACCGAGGGCGCAGAGGGAGTTCGGGCACGCCACTCGCTCAGTGTGTGTTTGTGTTACGCACGCATGCAGAAAAAAAAAAAAACAAGAGCAGTCTCTGAAAGATCGCCGAAAGGTCAACGAGGAAGCAAGACGCGATACAGTGAGACAACTTCAAGATGGCAATGGAGAGTTGCCCGAGGGGCTAAGTCTATGCCTGAAATTATGGAAATAAAAAAAACAAAACTGAGTGTCCACAGTTGGCTGTGTTTTAAAAATTGCACAGGGATTTGTTGCCTTGTTGAATTGAGAGAATGGATGGGCCTCTTTCACACACACACACACACACACACCCCAAGGCTCTTTTGCATAAAGACTCCTATTCTTCACTGAAATAACGTCATCCGATCCGAATTAGATTTCCGCCAATGTAAAGGTAATGATATTAACAACTGTCTAGGTAGGGCTTGACAAACTGCTGACAGTGTGCTTATTGGTGAGCGTGGCGCCGTGGCCTTCTGTTTCTTTGGTTAGGGATCTGGGAATGCCAGAAGGAATGACAGAGTGTCCCATTGGGAAGTTGTATGGACTGCAGGGGAATACCAGGAGGTAATCCGAGGGAGCTGATGAGCTGACAGCTACATCAGGAAACCTGGAGCCTCTTCTCTTCCTCTTAACCCCCCTACACACACACACACACACACATACACACACAGTCACAGGACCAGCCACCCCACCCGACCCTCTGGCGGGCGAATCACACTCCTCCGCCCAAACTTCCTCTCCTTTCTCTTTTTGTGACAGGACAATGACATCAAAACACACACAGTGCGACATCACAAAAATAACAATGCCAAATGCCCATGGGCTGTGCCCCACACATGCACCACATTCCTACAGAATGACATGGGCTTCCAGATACACAGAGCCATGAAACAATAGCTATAAAAGGAATCCTCCTGCAGACAACAAACGTTTGATTATTTTTAAGATCCTGGCCTTGGCTAATAAAGCTCTGATTTGATTGATGCGTGCCTGAACAGACGGATTAAAAACAGACACCGTAATCGTAAAACCTGATTTAAGAGCAAATTCCAAAAAATGGATGTTTTATAACATGAAGCATTTCCAACAAGACCTGCAGTTATCATTCTGCCAATCCACTTAAATGGGAACAAGACCAAGCCAGTCTTTTATGTTTGAATAGCAAGCCGCTTACCATTCGAAACAATCTGCGGAGAAGGCCGACGGGCCATCCAAGCATGTGGACTGTGTTGTTGTACACACTTTCTATCTATTCTATAGATCCTCCAGCAGTCTCAATGGGTCTGGGAAACCTTGGTGGTGGTATGTGTGTGTGTGTTTGTGTGTGTGTGTGTATATGTGTGTGCGCGTGCGTGTGTTTTCTTGACACTAACACGGCAGTGTAAAATGGCTGTAACTAATAGAGGCATCTCTCACAAAGAGCAGCGGTGGCCATGCACAGGTTCAGAACCTTGGTTATGAATGGAGGCCTTGCAGCTCTGGTTATTCTCACTGCGAAATGAAAGGCCACTGAGTAGCCGACCGACCAGGAGGGACAGCATAGCCTCTCATTCCAGCAACCCCCCCCACCCCACCTACCCTCCCTTTATTGAATCCAGACAAACACCGGACAGGGCCGTCCAGTTCTTGCTTTCTCGTTGTCGTCCGTTTTCATCCCTCTTTCATTCTGATGTGCACCAGAGCGGGAGGGAAGCGTTTCCCGAAAAGCTGAAGCGGATTTGTTTATCGCCGTAGCCTTTAGAACTGTTTTGTTTATGGGTCTAGCTATCTCATCCGCTCATCTCGACTACACACCAATCTATTGTTAATTTCTCCGAGGATGGCCAGCGAAGCTATTCCTGTTAGGGCAATGGAATGAAAAAAAGATGTTTCTCGACAGACTTAAGTAGGTTAAATAAACGGGCTGCATGACCGATGGGCATTATAAGACATGACAACAATGAGGCTGAATGCTAATTTCCTGGCGGAGAGACCATTGAATGTACCTTTGCTATTTTTAGTCTTGTCGTCTTTGGACAGGTACACCAGGGGCCTCCTCACTCTAACTCTTTCTTTCTCTCTCTCGCACATACAATAACACACACACACACACACACACACACACACACAAAACTGGCATGTCACACAGCTCACAAAATATGTCTACTTATGAAATGAATGAGCACCTTTTCACACGGGCACCCATGCCTTTTGACAAATGCGCTCCCAAATTTATTCTGAGACTCGTGTTTATGCACGGGCACCAGAACACACTGCCTCCCAGGCCTGCTGCTGGACTCTGGGTCAGTATTTACCTGCTCTGGTGCCCGTGCCCAGAGGGGAAATCGGCCGCTGGCAGTCGCCTGGCAGCCTGCACGCGGTGCCCGACTGTGGGCGGGCGGTGTCGGATGGAGACAGATGGCAGGATGTGCCTCTGGAATAGACTTCCTGTCCTGCTTTTTCTTTTTTCTCCGTGCCGAGCCGTGGCGAGGCTGGACGGGGTCAGGCGGTTCAACTGACAGCTTACCCAGCGCAGCCCACGCGGTGCGGCCAGGAAGCGACTGGGTCATCTCCTTTATCACCGGCACACAATGGAGGAGACGAGAGCAGGGGGATCACAGCATGGCAGCAGAATGAAGAAGTGGCTCGGCCCCGCTTTTCTTTTTTCCGTCCTTTCTTCCTTTCTTCCTCGTCCTCCCTCCTCTGGTATGGGGGATGAAGGAATGCAGGCTCCTGCTACAGAGGGGTCGCGACCCTTTCGCCAGCCACACTGACTTCATTTTGAGCTCATCTACATTTTTAGGCCACTTTTATGATTTCTTTTTTTCCCCCAATGTATCTTTTTGAGCTGTTTATAGGCATTCTATGCACCTAGACACACAAGAGTTTTTTTTTCTTTTCTCTCTTAAAGGATTAGTGTTTTTCCAGAAATATGGCTTAAAATATAAAACACATAAAATAATTGTTTGAATAAAAGCATGATACTTGGTAATTGTCAACTCTAATTAGCACAGTATGGATGCAAACCACCTCCACTTAACAGATGATTATGATGACTATGTCATGGAATGAAACATATGACAATAATATGGAGTAATTATATACAGTGATTTTATATTAGCTCATAAAATGTCAATTCAATTCAAAATAAATTTTACATACAGTAATCTTCATATTGCATACATACGTACATAATTTTATTACCTGAGGAACTGTTCCTCCTGATTAAAGAATGTCACGCAGGAAAACACATGCTTTCAAAAGCAGTACAGCACATGTCAGCCCTCAACCACAAGCTGCTCAGCGGTGAGCACGACGGTGCTGATATCTGTTCACTCGGAATAATAAATCCTCTCATACTGTAGATTTGACACGTCAAAGTCAGTGAGCTTCAAATGTCCACTCAGGGCCAACGTTTATGAGGAAGGGGAATCAAAAACAGAAACATCTGAAAGACATTTACAAAGTGTTCAGCTGATGTGCCTTAGACGGTGTCATGAAAACAGCCCAGCTTACGGCGTTAGAGAATGATGTTAGAGAAAACAGTGCTTGGCCAACAGTCATGGGACTTTTATGATGATGAGTGTGTATGTGTGTGTGTGTGTGTGTGTTGGGGGGGGGGGGGGGGGGGGGGTGCACAGTTAAAATGCTAATGGAACCCTCTCCACCTTTTGAGGTGGGGAGGCCTGAAGCATGTGGGCGTGGGTTCAACCTCCATCTGCACACACACATACACACTCTCCACACAGTGCGAGACCGCAGACAGAGCACTTATCGGATAATTATAAT
The DNA here is from genome assembly GCF_046254945.1 of Alosa pseudoharengus. NCBI lineage: Eukaryota > Metazoa > Chordata > Actinopteri > Clupeiformes > Clupeidae > Alosa > Alosa pseudoharengus. The sequence continues at coordinate 9,821,712 of NW_027468620.1, read as the reverse complement.
CCGTTAAAAGGCAATAAAAGAGCCCTCGCCTGAGCCGCCGGTCACCCAGACCCCCCACCCCCATGCGCCTCCACTGTGCAGCCTGGGCCCCAGGCGTGTGTGACTGACGTAAAGAGACGGAGAGAGTGTGCGATGGGATCATCCTCACCCTCTCAATCCGAGCCGACAGCCAGAACTCCGTGCAAAGTGCTTTTCTGTCTGAGGTCAGGGGTTCAGACCAGCGGCCTCATCCATCATGGCCTTTACAGCGTTTGATTCGGGTGGCTAATATCCATACCTGAGGTTATAGTCTCGTATTGGCTTACCTGACTAATAAAGTACATGCATGCCTCCTCTTTATAGTGTCTTTTACCAGGCCTCATAAAAATGTGAGGGGGGGTGCAGGAAGGCAAATACCAGAGTGTCTGTGGGCTGAGATTTCCTGGCGCTCATCAAAATCGCTCTGCGCTCAACTGATGCTTCTAATTTGAAGTTCTTTGGAGCCACACATCAAACCGAAAACTTCCCCAAATCTACATGAGAAGAAGATGAAGAAAAAAAGAAAGCTCACCCCGTAGAGCAAGGATGTCATATTAGGACAGGCCGCATGCGACGACAGCAAGCCTCCGAGCAGCGCAGAGCAGAGTGAGCACGCTCAGATGTCTCCTCAGACCTGGAGAGGAGCATCAGGGAGCTTATTAAGCCTCCTTCACTTTCCTCTGTCCGTCTGCCTGTGTGTGTGTGTGTGTGTGTGTGTGTGTGTGTGTGTGTGTGCGCGTGTGAGTACTGTATGTGTGTGTGCAGGCTGAGATGTTTAGGTCTGTAGTTGGTCAGGGGAACGGACAAATCCCCTTGTCTTCCTCTGTGTGTGCGCGTGTACTGGCATGTGCGTGTGGCGGGATGCTCAGGTCTCTGGTCAGGGGAACACACAAGTCCCACCCCTTCCTCTTGCTTCCCTTCCCTTCCCTGCATCCATCCGCTAGCCCCGCCGGCCCTGGAAGAGAGGAGCGTGTGTGTGTGTGTGTTTATATATGTGTGTGTGTGTGTGTGTGTGTGTGAGTGAGAGTGTGTGTGTGTGTGTGTGTGTGTGAATGCATGTGTGTTCGTGTGTGTGTGTGTTAGTGTGTGTGTGTCAGTGTTTGTGTGTGTGTGTGTCAGTGTGTGTGTGTGTGTCAGTGTGTGTGTGTGTCAGTGTGTGTGTGTGTGTGTCATTGTGTGTGTGTCATTGTGTGTGTGTGTGTGTGTGTGTCAGTGTGTGTGTCAGTGTGTGTGTGTGTCAGTCTCTGTGTGTGTGTCAGTGTGTGTGTGTGTGTGTGTCAGTGTGTGTGTGTGTGTGTGTGTGTCAGTGTGTGTGTATGCAAGTGGGCAGAGAGCCACACGGCCGCCCATGGGCTCTGGAGGTGGTCCCAGTGCGCTGATTAGCGCCGCTGCCCGGAGACGGATAGCCGGCTGGGGGGACGTATGCGGGGGTCACACACACACACACACACACTGGTGGGATGTATGCAGGGGTCTGCCCGGGGCCCGGCGAGGCGCTGCTAATACATAACTTCATTAAGCACACTGCACGCCTCGGAGAGGCACCGCACTGACCCCATCATATATACATCACCGCTGAGGGTACACACACACACACACACACACACACACACACACACACACACACACACACACACACAGCCACAGTTGATTTACATCCTAAGCCAGGCCTGTAGTTTTGGTCCCTGTGTTTATAAATGGTCTATGTCTACAATAAATTATAGCGTGGACAATATATATAGTTTAGAAAGATAAAATCAGTTAAATAAATAAGTTTACGCTGACCATCATGCTAATGTATTTTATTTTTTGCTCTGAGGACATGGATCCACCAAAAAAACATTATTTCATTATGTAAAAAAATGTGTTTGTGTTGCAATATGATAATCCTCTCCTTTTTCTCAATAACATTATCAGTCTAAAGCATATCTGTTTTGCTAGACGAGACTGGGGCAATATCTCAACCCAGGATCATGTTATAGAGGCGAGACCGATGGCATGTGAGCATTAGGACAAGAGCACAGTCCCGAGTATGAAGACCTTCTGGAGCACAAACACACACAATACAGTGTGTGTGTGTGTGTGTGTGTGTGTGTGTGTGTGTGTGTGTGTGTGTGTGTGTGTGTGTGTGTGTGTGTGTGTGTGTGTGTGTGTGTGTGTGTGTAATAAAGGGAACACAACCGTGAGAAGCTGCCAGATAAAACAGGTAACTTGCACACCAAACGGATGAATCCTCATCACCCTTCCCACCCACCCCCATAAGGCATCCAGCACACACTTCCCATAAGAGCCGGCCTTCGTCCTCCGACTGAACGCACAGAGGATCAGGAGGAGGAGGAAGGAGACGGCATCTTGAGAGATGGCCAGAAGCGCAGAAGTCCTCAGAAGTGGATTGCGGTCGAAATGTATCTAAATATGAGCAGCTGGCTGTTCATGTGTTTTCGTTCAGCTCTGAAGGCTGGAGTCAGCGAGTGGCAAGTGTGGATTTCAGAGAAAATAGCGCTGCTTTCGCCTCGACGTAGGTTAACCCTTTGCGCCGAGAGGAGAGAGCCGTTTCAATTTTCCCTGCAGACGGGGCTGCCGCGGGAGAGACTTAGGATTCTATTGTTTTAGCGTCATGGAATTTCCTTTGGCAAACACCAGAGAGTTGTTGGTTGGATTTTAAATACCAGTTTATCACTTTATGGATAGACACATTATGAGCTAACATCATTTGGTCAAGATCAAACAACTGTCTTTGAAGGAGGCGTATGTTTTCCTTCACATGTAATGTTTTCCCTAATGAAGAACTTCCTGTCTCAAAGCAGCAATTTAACACAAAAAAAACACACAATTTGGAGGCCAAATATGAAGGACAAAGATGAAAAGGTTTGCAGTTAAAACAACTGGTACGCAGGATAGACGTATTCTGTGAAATGATACCAGAGACCCAAGCTGTCAGGCCTGTGTCTCTGCGGGTCACATGTGCAGTTATGGGTCCATAAAAATAGAGAATGACATGCCGTCTAGAGGGACCATTGCGTTTCAGTACCAGCCATCAAAGCTCTGGCAGACATTTATGTCAGGGAAGACTGACAGTATCGCATACTTAAAGGAAATGAGGGCATATGGAAAAAAAAGTCACGTGTGAATTTATGAAACTTATGGAATCGTAGCCGGCCTGTCACCCTGTAGCCTGTAATTGTGGACTTGCCAGTCACTAAAAAAACCTCTTAACATTGCAGGCAACTGGAAAAGAGAAGAGTTTGAAGAAAAAGCTGGTATAATGCCAAATAAAATATTGAAGGCTGGCAGCGGCAATCAGATAGAGTCAAGCTGTAAAATAGTGACGCACTCAGAATAGCATTATGTCCACTGAACCATCTCAGCGGTGGGATAAAGGATGGCAGAGGGCTCACTGAGGTGAGTCCTGCCCCCCCCCCCCTCCGTCATTTTCCTGATGTCACATCAACCTTTTCAGACACTTTCGATGGGAATACAAAAATGAGGGTTGAATGTTGCATTGCTAATTGACTGGTTTGGTGAAGCAAATGTAGTGGAAAGGAACATTTACGACGATTATTAGATGAAGCTGGATAATGGCTAATGGGCTAAAAAAAAGAGTTGCCATCAATAATGTTGTTCAGCACACACATACACACTACTCACACTGCTTAAGTGCACATTACTGAATGCTGAGACACACACACAAGTACATGTGTGTGTGTGTGTGCTGCAGATAGACATACACAAATACACACACACACGCACACGCACACGCACACGCACACGCACACACACACACACAAGGGGAGCTGTGTTTTGCATGCTAATGTAAACGTAGATGTCTATCAGGGGAAGCTCTGAAAAGTCACTGACATGAATTCTCTTCTCCCAGACCTGCGCCAAATAAGACCTTTATGGTACTTTTACCCTAAACATGTTAAATTCAATAAAAGCTTGATACTATTTTAATAACAGGAAAGGCTGGAGGCTTAAATAACGTTGTTTTTCCTTCCACAGAGCCCCGCATATCACATTTCTCAATTTCGGTCTTCTCTCGTTTTTTTTTTAATATCCTCATCCCCTGCAGGAACGCTCTACGTTCTCCAACCCTGCCGGTTCCCCCTCTTCTAACCGGTTCCACATGGAGCTCACTGTAGCCACGCAGGGGAAAAAAAAAAACCTCCAACAAGCTGCAGCTAATCCCACTTAAAAACACTGCCCAGCTTATCTCCCCATTCAATTTCCAACCATTATGCGTAAATAAAAGATAAACTTAAAACGAAACACAGGGGCCACACTCAACAGAGAGTACAAACAAACACACACACACACACACACACACACAAGGACAAGAGGCGGTAATCGGCAGGGAAAATAAATACACAGTGACAGAGCCGTTGTGCAGGTTGGGAGGAGGAGGGTTTGCGCCTGGCGGTAGGACAGTGGTGAAATGAAATAAAGACGGCGGGATTAATAAAAGGGGGGTAAGAAAGATGAATGGGGAAAAGCATTGCGGTCATGTCGCTTTAGAGGCGTCTTTGGATTAAAAATATTTATTGAAGTGCGACGCCTAGAGCGATTTCATTACAGACAGCCTCTGATGCTGCGATACTAACAGGCAATCTGCACCTACTGTAAAGCTCAAACAAGCGCACAAAAAACACATACACACACACACTCACACACATACAGTACACATACACATAAGTTCAGGATACTAACAGACAATACACACTTACAGTACCCTCACACACACTGTGAAGCTCAAACACAAGCACACAAATCATACACACACACACACACACACACACACAAAAGTTCAAACACAAAACACACAACCCATACTGTACATATGTCACAGACACACATACATTTTCTGAGAGTATCTTTAATTTCTAGATGTCAGTGGCTGTTCAGATGGCGTGTGCATAGCGCAAGGCTAAGGACTCAGTAACCGATATCAGCCACTCATAAGGTGGTGGCGCCGCCCTGCAGGCCATGATCGAGGGCGACGACTGACAGCACAGACAGGCGAAGGCAACAGCAGCGCTGGCGTCACACCCTCCACACACTCGTTCCTCATCTCCTTGTCTGGTTGGACGCGCCCGAGACGAGAGGCGCTGGTGTCACAAGTGTTATGAATCAACACAAGGGCGACGACTTAAGTCCTCGCAAATGATTAATTCTGAGGGAATCCCCCTCCCCTTCATCCTCCCTCTCTCCCGCCTCCCCCCCGCTCCTAGTGCACTGACAAAAACTTGAGAGAGTCCTATCAGAAGCATACCAGAGGAGGCTACTGAGAGGAAGGAGCGTTTTGGATCAGGCTGGCTTGTTTGAACTGCCCTAACTGCAGCTGACGCACATTATTGATAGCCTTTGAAGACTTAATGCATCTCTTGAAGGCACTTTCTTCAGGTTCACATCCCTCGGCTGCCCTCTCACCCCAATCTTTGGTCTTTCCTCTATTGGATTCCTTTAGAGAGAGAAAAAACACACACACACACACACACACACACACTCTGCTTCTATCTATCCATTTTCCAGATACACACACACAGCACACACACAGGCACACACATGCGCACACACACACGCGCACACACACACGCACACTCACAGGTTCACTTTCTCCTCTAATTAGTCATGAAGAGGGGTTTGAAAACATTGTATATTCATGGTTGAAATGGCTTAAGCACAAAGTAATTATCAGTAGTGGATCAGATGTTATCAGAAAAGATGATAAAAAAAACAACTTCAAAGAAGAAAAAAAGACAGGAGGCTTTCTGATACTAAATGATCCTCCTACTGATGGTTAAGGCTAATGTCTTTGAATTGTCAATAAAAAAACCCTGATCTTTTTTAAAGATCTCTCTGTCTCTATTAACCAATCCAGAAGAAATAAAAAAATAAACTCTTTGCTTCTAAAATTCCCCACAAAGCCGAACCCAGACTACACAATGACTGAGTCTGACTTCACTCGTGTCTCATATCCATGTCTCTGAAATTGAGACCTTTTTCTCCATAGAATGCCACACAATCAGACAAGCACCACATTGTCTGTACTGTAAATATATTCACTAATCAAACTGTGCCATTCATCAGGGCTGCTGGGTGCGCTGCAGTCCAAAACCTGAAATATTCCCCAGGTCCTGCCAGGGGTTGGAGTGCTGTTATGCGTGACAGTGTGTATGTATGTGTCCATGTGTGTTGTGTTGTGTTGTGTTGTGTTGTGTTGTGGTGTGGTGTGTTGTGGTGTGTTGTGGTGTGGTGTGTTGTGGTGTGTTGTGGTGTGTTGTGTGTTGTGTGTTGTGTTGTGTTGTGTGTGTGTGTGGGGGGGTGTGGTGTGTGTGTGTGTGTGTGATGAGGAGCCTCTGGATTAAAGAATGTAACCCACTGAGGGGAGATAAGTCATGAGAGCCACCGGGCTGTCACCTGCCAGCCGTTTATACTCAGGCTGCCTGCTGAGCACACTGAGCTGGAGCGCACTCATACACAACACACCTACACATACACACACACACCGACACACACACCCACACACACACACACACCCACACACACACGGTCATCTGCCTTCCTGGGTATCCTGAGTGTATTAGATAATTGGCGGAGGCAATGCAAGGGAATGACTGATCCTAAGAGATACAGAGATAGAGAGAAACAGACAGAGAGGCACAGCGAGAGAGAGAGAGAGAGAGAGAGAGAGAGAGAGAGAGAGAGAGAGAGAGAGAGATAGAGAGAAAGAGAGAGAGAGAGCAGGAGGGGGAGAGGGAGAGAAGGAGAGATAGAAAGAGAGAGGGAGAAGATAACCCAGCAACACCCAGCCTCAGCAGATGGTGTGTGAGATTAGCAAACAGCATGAAGGAAACAGAGGAAAACTGAGGTGAACGGATAAGAGAGAAAGAGAGAGAGCAAGAGTGATAGAGTGAGAGAGAGAGAGGAGAGAGAGAGACTGAGAGAAAGAGTGATAGAGTGAGAGAGTGAGATAGAGTGAGAGGGAGAGAGAGAGAAGAGAAAAAGACTGAGAGAAAGAGAGTGATAGGGTGAGAATGGGAGAGAGAGAAACGGAAGTGAGTGCAATATGAAGTCTTTCCCTGCAGGTGGGGCATATGCATGTTTGTGTTTGTGTTATTCAGCAGGGCGTTTGAGTAGGAACTGATGCAAGATGCTGTTGGGGCCCACGGCTTTCTCACACAGGTGCGCGCGTGCCTCCAGCACCTCACAGCCATGTGATCAAATATGCAGCTGCATCCGCTTGAACGAGCCCCACTCCATCCCCCCACCTTAACCCAACCCAACCCAGCCCAACCCAACACAACACACACACGACTAAGACATGGGCTAAATGCTTCTGCTACTGATTCAGTTTAAATGACATGATTGGTATGGCTAGACTGTTCCCTCCTAATCAGATTACTACTCCTCTATATGTGCACAAATTCAATTATGAAGGCTGAGCCTGATAACATGCGATATGTACTGCTCTGTAATAAGACGTAACTTTAGATTCAGCTGTGGTAACATTTATGTGGGATTTGCTGGCCTGGACATTTCCGGAACATAGTGTACCATAAATAAAAAAATAATAATACTGCTACTAACTGTTCCAGCCAACTGAACGATGATTTAACATCAGACTGGAACTCACAAGCTGGGACAGGAAGCCTCATCATGTTTTAACATTATATTGAGTGTGGACTGTGATAATAATAACTCCCCATCTCTCTCTCTCTCTCTCTCTCTCTCTCTCACTTCAGTGTCTCTCTCCATCTCTCTTTCTTACTTCAGTGCCTCTCTCTCTCAATTGTGTCTGTCTCTCTCTCTCTCTCTTTAAATTCAGTGTCTCTGTCTCTCTCTCTCTCTCTCTCTTCAATGTCTCTCTCCGTCTCTCTTTCCCGCTTTCTGAGCTGCCAGGATTAATTTAAAGTGTCTGTAGTGGCTTGTTGGCAGCGCGACCACTGCGACTAACTGGGCCACATCAACCCCACGCTGTCACCGCTGAGTGCGTGCGTGCGTGTGTGTGTCTCGCCGGCGTAAATAAAAAGGTGTGTGGGCACAAACGCACCGCGGCACAGGTCAGCAGAGCCGGCCCCACGCGCTCGAGTCCACCGCGCGCAAGGTTAATTACTGTTTCGCGGCAGCGAACACCTGCACCGCCAGGGGTGAGGCGGCTCCGCAGCTGTGCTTGCCAGAGCGCGGGCGGGGAAGCGAGCGGGCAGGCGTTCCGGGGGGTGGGGGGGTGGGGGGTGGTGTCAGTGGGCATACGGGCATGCGCTGGGACTCTGTGCAAAGCAAACGTTCCTCTCATCTCACACAGCATATGCTGCCAGCTGTCTACATGGCCACATTCCTGCTACCCACAACACCATTGTGTGCCATGGAATCCAATCAAAACATGAGACTGATCTTTGAAATGGTCAAATAAACAGAAGAAAAATGCCACACGGTACAGAAATAGCAGCACACAGTGCAATGCATATTGACAGAGAATGTTTTCACTTATGACTTTATGTTCTGACTTTTGTTAGTTCAGTGCTGTGTAGAGGAATGACCAGTTCACCATTCACTTGTGCTAAACGCTAACAGCTTCCTGGTTTCTGAGGAATGAAAGAATCAGACACCTTGAATCACAGAAGAAAGGTGGAGCTGTTCCACCTATTCTCTATTAAAGAAAAAAAGAGAGACTGGCCTAAAGGCTGCCAGTCAGTATAGCCAGCACACTACCCCTCCAAGGACACAGGGGTCAGTGTGAGGAGGGAGGTGCAGGGGCAGGAGTTGCCCCCTCTTTCCAGCGAATAGAGCAGGTCGTCTGGGTCACACAGATGGGAGCTGGCCATTGGCCCTCACCTGCCACCCCACGCAAGACAAGCGCTGCATGTGTTTGAGCTTATGTGTGCGGTAGCATGCATCCCTGTCCAAGAACAACCAGCAGCTTTGCGAATGCAACCCCCCCCCCCCCACCGACACACACACACACCCCTTTTCCAATGTGCTTTTACTCCTTGTGGGTGGTTAAGGCACTGCCAAGACCAATAACACCAGCGTTTACATTTTTCACCACGAGACAGGGCTGTGTCCACACTCAACAAAGACGCTGTTGTTAAGTTTGTCTCAGCGAAAGAAGGGCTGTGGCGCTGCGCGGGCTCCTTGTCGGCAGTAAAATTGCGGTCGCTCGATGTTAAAACATTTATTTAATGCCTCTCATTTGTATCAGGTGCAATTAGCGGCAGAGAGGGGGAATGCATCACAGATGTGGAAGGATCTGCGCTGACAGCCAGGCTGTTTCTCTCGGAGGTCCACACTTCAGTGTGTTCAAAGTGCTGAAACGCAATAAATGTACAGAAAGAAAACGACTTGTCCCTCTTTTTCTCCTCTGGGCTAAAACGGTAAAATAGGAGAGGCTTCTTTTTGAAGAGAGAGAGAGAGAGAGAGAGAAAAAGGGAGGGGTAGAAAGAGAGAAAAACTGGGAGTGAGAGAGAGAGAAATAGAGAGATAAGGGGAGGGGTAGAACGAGAGAGAAAGTGGGAGTGGGATAGAGAAAGAGGGAAGAGGAGAAAAGAATGAAGGAGGTGGAGAAGGAGGAGCATTAAAGAGAAATAGAGACAGGAGAGGGAAAGAGAGAGAGAGAGACAGAGCGAGAGAGAGAGAGAGAGAGAGAGAGAGAGAGAGAGAGAGAGAGAGAGAGAGAGAGAGAGAGAGAAAGGGAGAGGAGTAAAGCGAGATCATTTGGACTAGAAGAGGGCATTGGATGAAAAGAAGAGAAGAGGAGAGAGAGAGGGAGAACACAATAAAAAGGGAGATGGAGCGAAAGAGAGAATGAAAGAGAGAGAGACGAAAAGGAGACAGACAGAGAGAAGAGAGAGGAAGGGAGGGGTGGTACAAGAGGGAGCAGGCGTCATATGTGTGATCCCATGTGTGAGCGTTTGACTACAGTTTTGTGAAAGTTGCTGATTTGGTGTAAAAGGCCATCTGTACGCTTGCCTTGACCTTCAGGGGGATGTGACCATGGCTGCCTGCATGTGTGTGTGTGTGTGTGTGTGTGTGTGTGTGTGAGAGAGAGAGAGAAAGAGTGAGAGAGAGAGAAAGGGAGAGAGGGGGAGAGAGAGAGAAAGAGAGAGAGATTGTGTGTGTGTGTGTGTGTGTGTGTGTGTGTTTCATTCCACGACCCCAGTGCCTGCTGCTAGCTGGTATTTGCAGGCCTGCTTCACATTCTCTCGGTCTCGTGGTCCGTCCCTTTGGCATGGCCACTGCAGCCTCGGCCCGCTGATACGTTTGTTTGGGAGGATCAGAGGCCTCGACAGACAGCTGGCTTTATTTTACATTTGCACTGACGGGGAACAATGGTGTCACACACACACACACACACACACACACACACACACACACACACACACACACATTGTGAGAATGATCTGCACCACGTCGCCCCAGTGCCCCAATGTTGAAACTGTTTTGCGTTACTACACAATCACAAATCCAAGCTGTTTTATAGCTCCAATGTCATTATTTACTTTGACAACAATTCTGTGTCGTTGGAACGAAAGTGGAGAAATACTTTTTCTTCCCCCCTCCCCCTTCTTCATGGCAGGCCAATGAATCGGCACAGCATGCCAATAGCTGAAGACTGAGTCCATCTTCACTATCATGAATGTTACATCTGAACCTAATTGAGCATAATGGAAGAGTTAACCTCAATGAGACCACCCCAGTGTGCAGATGAGAGAGAGAGAGACCACTGCTTTCCAACTGCCTGCTGGCAGGATGATCATCTCTCTCTCTCTCTCTCTTTCTTTCTCTCTCTTTCTCTGTCTCTCATTTACTAGAAGTAAAAGAAGCAGGAATTAGACGTTAATCGCAAACAGACCCCTAAAAAAAACAAGCCCCGTCTCTCTATTAAATTCCACAGTAAAGAGTTCACTCTGTCTTCTCATGACTCAAGGGCAGCCCAAGTTTGAGTCAGAGCTGCATGGGCTCCAGGCCTGGCATCCTGTTGGCACCTCTGTGCCACCCCATCCTGTGACAGTGGCCTGGCGTGGGGTGGCACGGCATCACTCACTCAGGCTGCCCGTCTGCTGTCGCCATGAATCCGCAGTGGACCGACAGACACGGACGTTGTCTTATCTCCTCATGCCATGGAGAATGTAACCGCAAATACAGACCCAGAGGGATGTCATTACTTATCAGACGTTATTTTCACAAGGAATTTGTTTTCTGTATCAATATTATCCCGATAACAGTGGGGTGTAATTAAAATTCTCTCCATTTTTTCGACAGTTTTGTTTTTTCAGAGAGTCAGCGAGCACTGTGCTGTGTGTCTCTTTGTGTGTGTGTGTGTGTGTGTGTGTGTGTGTTATAGAGGGAGAGCAGATAGCTAACAAACGTTCAGAAAAAGTCCTGTTGGCAAATTTGAGGAAAAGTCGGTAACGGGGGTTTTTCACACAATTTGAGGGTGCTGAATTCAAATATTTTGTTTACCAAACTCAATTTTGAGTTTTAAGCTTGCTAATTAGCATAATTAGCATAATTCACATACTTTTTGGTTTTGCCTTCAGATATCATAGGAATTGCAAAAAATAAGGAAATTATATACTCTTTATGTATCAGATATGTTGTAGGACAGGACAGGAATTACCCCAATGACCCTCAAGAAGCAAATGAAAATAAAATAATAGCTAAAATAAAGTATGACGTTTAGAAACAAAATAGATTCCTTGATAATAAATTGATAGAATAGTGCTCATTTTTCTGTATAAAGTACTTTGTCACTAACTATTATGAACAGTTGTCAGTCTTTACAGAGGATTTACACTGTATTTTTTTTACTGTAAAGGCGACTGTGCTTGCCTAGTTAAAACATCTCACTGGTGCTCTTTCCTATCATTCAAATTCCAGCCATGCAGAAAAATGGAAGAGTGTGCATGTTTGAGGAGTGCTGAAGAGTGCTATGGAGATTGCATCATTTGCAAAAAATGTATGGTTATGGAATTTTGCAGACGCCTTTGTCCAAAGCAACACACAAATACAAAAACAACATAATATTTAAAATATAACAGGGAACAGATTAGAATGTTGGTCAAACTATAATAAGGAGGATAGCAATAATAAAAGAACTAAGTGCATGTTGAACAGGAATGTCTTTAGACCCCTCTTAAACAACCCAAAACTAAAATGAACGGAGACCACTGGACAACTCATTTCATCAACATGGAACCACTGAGGAAAAGTGTCTTGAATTAGACCTAGGGTTTATGACTGGTCGACATAACAGACACTCATCAGAAGACCGCAGTGGGCGGTTGGGCCTTGATTATTGATTTAAAATAACTAGGAGCAGATCCAGTCAGTGTCCTATAGGCCAAAGTGAGAGATTTAAATTTAATTCTGGCTACTATAGGGAGCCAATGGAGAGTAACTAGGAGAGGAGTTACGTGTGTCCTCTTTGGCTGATTGAAGACCAGGCGTGCTCCAGCATTCTGAATCAGCTGTCTTATTACACAAGCGAGTAAGCCAACTAATAGTAAATTACAATAGTCCAGCTTAGAGATGACCATTGTCTGAACAAGAAGTTGTGTGGAATCTTGTGTCAGATAAGGTCTGATCTTCCTAATGTTGTAAAGCATAAACCGACATGATTTTGCAATAGAAGCTGCATGCTCAGAGAAGTTAAGTCGGTCATTAATTACAACGCCCAAGTTACGTGCCGATCTAGTTGGGGTCAGTGAAGAGGAGTCAAGCTGCATGTTAATCTGTTGGGGAATAGCCGTTTTAGCTGGAAACACCAAAGAAATGTAGACAAGATATCCTTTACTGTATATCCATATCACTATAAAGTGCAACAAAAAGAAACATTCTCCAGTGCATCATTACTGCATATGATGCTGAAAGGAAAGTGTACCTAGGACAAATCCTTAGCTATGAACTGATTAATGTCCCTGTACTGTAACTATTGCAGATAGCGATGGTTATTTGTGAAGTGGAAATAAGTCTATATTCACTAAAGTGCTGTCTAGCAATGTGGAATATCCAGTAGTGATCACTGCAAAAACTGCTCATTCAACATTGGTAATAGATGCTCAAGATCTAGTTATGTCTTTAGGACACCCATCTGACTGCAGCACATTTAAGAAGTATGCAGGAAAGTTTGTAAGAAACTTTTGTATTGTTATTTGGTATTTGTTATGTGGGAGCAAATGATGTTAACTATCAAAGAAATAGACCTAATGTAGGAATGCACATAGATTTTGCAACAGATAATGGTGTAGGCCTATCTGATGATGACCTGAGTGGTTGAAACATACTTATTAAATTACACTGGGAAGAAGTAGTGTAGAAGACTATCTTCATTTTTTTCCCTTTGCAACTGTCAAAGAAATCCCATGAACATGGGAAGGCCTAGGGCAGCCTACATCAGATGGCCTAAAGATTAGGCTCTTCTGCATAGCATTAAGTGATTTGCGTGCAGTAATTTGAACACTGACCTTGATCTAGCCTACTTTGGCTATTTAAAGGTAATTTATTGCCAAAACACCACACAATATAATTGAGCTATAACAAACAATAAAGGACTTAATCACACACAAACTACTATTTTACTGACTACAAAAATAATAATTATGTAGGAAGTTTAGAAGTTTAAAACCCAGAATTGACCAAAAGTGTACCAAATTCAACACAAATGACTCAATACACTTGAAGGAGGCCTGCGTCCTTTCTTTTCCAGATATTTTAGGATTTTGATATCGTTTCAGTATCGGGTATCAACATATTTATGGCAGGTATTGTATCGAAGTCATAATTTTGGTATCGTGACAACACTATGCCAGAGCCACTCTGTTTTCTAGATGTTGAGGATCGGAGGCTCTACCACCAACAAGTGATGCTGCTCAGTGGCATATTAGAAGAGCTCATTATCAAGCTCTACTATGGAGGCAAGCACACATAGCCTATAAATCCAGTGTTACTAGAAGTAAAATGTTTTTTACTTGTCGGTTGTTTCTGACGGTAGGTGCAGTTCTGCATTAGGCTTATTCCCGCTATCTAAGTTCATATGTACTGTGGGATATATTCTGAGTTGAAGGTTATCTGTGCAACTTGTTATTGTGATGAAATGCATTAAACACCACATCAGTGACTCACTATGTTAGCAATAAAAATATGGTTGTGTTTTGATTAGAATTTCCGAGTTTATTACATGTTAACTGTAATCATGTTCCCATTAAATACATTAATAAACTATAGTATAGTTTCTTTAATGCTCAAACATGTATTTAGTGTATTTAGAGAACACTTTTATTTGGTTTTAGTGATTACTTTTGAAATCAACCCAATTTAGGGAAAAATAAGCAAAGAAAATCTCTATTTTATGTTAAAATGCTGATTATGTGGCTTAGAACTCAGAATTGAGCTTGGTAAACAAAATATTCAGAATCAGCACCCTCAAATTAGGTAACAAGGGTGGTTTACCAACTTTTCCTCAAATTTGCCGTCAGAAGTTCTCTTCTGTGAAGCTGCTCTCCCTCTATTAATGATTCCCATTCAGCAGCAGACAGGATACATCAGGCACATAGAGACATAGAGGAGGTGGCCTAGTGGAGCAGGAGGGTGGGGTTGGGTGATCGGGGGAATGTGAAGAGGCTCCCAGAGCCAGAGGCAGAGGAGCACCACTCGCTCACTCACTCACTCACTCGCTCACTCACTCACTCGCTCACTCGCTCACTCGCTCACTCGCTCACTCACTCGCTCACGCGCCTGCCTGCCTCTCTCTCTCTCTGGGTGAGTGCAGGGGCAGTGCCGGAGGCTGGGCCTTGGTGTTGTGGTGGTGGTAGTGGTGATGAAAGAACTTTGTGATGGTGAGGGGAGAGGTGCGAGTGGGGGGGGGGGTGGTTGGTGTGTGTGTGGAGATGGGGGACCAGCGAGACTAGTGTCCAGCTGTGGCGCTGCCTGTGAGGCTGTCATCCTCACCACGCTGCCGTCTCGCCTTGAGCAAAGACACATCGGCAAGCTGCTCGCTCCCCTGTGCTTCCACACACACACACACACGCGCACACACACACACACACACACACACACACACACACACACACACACACACACACACACACACACACACACACACACACACACACACACACACACCTCCACCAGGAGCAGCAGCTGCTGCACCACCACCATCTCCTCACATGCACACACACACACACACACACACCTCCCTCCTCCCATCCTGGAGAGGAGAGGGGGGTGCTGGAGGTGCAGGAGCACTGGGCTCCAACGGGCCTCTCTGCTGCATGTGAACTAGGGCAGCGGAGGGGAGCGAACACACCGGGGAGGGGGGCAGAAAGGGGGATGAGAGTTAGACTGGCGGGTAGACTGAAAGAAAGAGGATAGGGGGCTCACACCGTGTCCTATCTGCATGCTATGTTAACATAGCCTGGCTAACTACACATTCATTTTCTCGTATTTGAAACGTGTTTTACATCTTGCTGTCCCTCCGTTCTGTGATTGGTTCCTTCGTTGAGGTGAAAACAAAGTCCATGGAATCCAAGCTGCCTAGCAGCGTGAATAAAATCACGCCCATAAGGCAGCATGGGAAAACCCAGGCTAATGTTAACGAGCATTAGCAGCAAAATCAGTTTCCAGTGTTCAATTGGAATGAACTGGACTGGCCTCGATGCAACACAGTGCTGTGCTGTGCGATAGCGTGCAACGTTTTAAGCAGAATTATTGTCGGACACCCCGTTTCTACTGTATTTCTCTTTCTGCTCAGAGCCAGCAGTCAATGATAGTAGTAATATGTAGTGTTGTTATAGTGCTGCTGATGCTGGGGTTTGACGTCTACATCACATGGTCTATGTGTGCCCCAGTGGCGTATTACCCATGATCCTTTTGGCCGTGTCTCGTTCTCCTCAGGTGAGCAGACCACACCCTAGCGACCATCCCCTGCTATTTCTCTTCCTAGTGGGCGGAGTCACTCCCTCGGAGCTCCGCCTCATCTGTGACACAGTGTCCACCCACAGACCAGGCACTCAGGTGAGAAAAGAGAAGTCCCTCCACTCGGTGGCCATATTGCAATGCTTTTTGGGCACTTATCAGGCATCTATTTCTGCAGAAATGCACATGCGCAAGGCTTCACGACACCAATCTGGCTCCAGTGGCGAGATCACAACACATGATTCTTCACAACACACCACATGATTGACTCAATGTATTCACATGTTACAAACTAACCCCATGCATTTCTATGGAGGACTTTTTGAGTGCTGTGTCTCCTCATTAGAAAGTCTCTGGCTAATCTCAATAGAACACTAGAGTGACCATTGGAATGTTGTCGCCCTAACACACACACACACACACACACACACACACACACACACACACACACACACACACACACACACACACACACACAAACACACACACGACTGCTGAAGTTCAGCGCACGGTGACGCACGGCTGAGAAGAGGAACATTTTCCCCTGACCAACGCGGCATGAGTCATATGACAAAGGCAGCAGAAACACACTCACAACACAAGCGTCTGTGCGAGCGCAGGTGGGCAATTGACATTTTCAAAATGGTAGAAATGAAAGAGCGGCGGGCGCACAGGGACAATTCAGCGGAGTCAGCCCAAACACATCACAGCTCCAATTTGGGCTTTTAAGGGTTTTTTTTTTTTTAATGCTTTTTAATGTCAGTTGCACTCTCTCCTTCAATCAAGGGTTATTAAGGAAAAAGTGTGTTCTGTCCCACTGATTGTCCGGAAGCACTTAGGTGGGACGGACTGATCACTGCCTGTTCAGGGTCATACTGTGCGTGACCCTCATATTCACCGTACCAGAACTCAGCTCTTCGCCAAGATTGAGACCCACTACCACAACAACCACCACAACAACACCACCTGCAGTAAAATGCACAAAGTAATTGCTTTTGTCGGAAAGTTTGTGTGTGTATGTGCCTGAGTGTTTGTATGTGTGTGAGAGAAGGGAGTTGAGGCTGTACTGTGATGCAGTGCACTGCTAAAAGCCAGAGTGATGGAAAATTACGTTTCACTTCATTTGTCACTCTGGACGTGCTGCGGTGTGATTAGCTTTTAAAGGGCTCCTGGTCCAGAAGGTGCAACGAGGCCGCATTAAGGACGCCCTGGCCTGTTGCCCTCTCACACTCTCCGCCGAATAAATAGCCCTTTAATGAACGAATGCAGACGCTCTCAAAAGTAATCAAACCAGCGCCGCGTTAATAGAGTGGCCGCACCATGACGGGCCACTCATTTAAATGAGTGCGAGAGCACCTGAATATTTATTTGATTTTATTTTAGTTTCTGGAGACAACTGGTCTCATGCTAAAGGCCTCGCCAGCGAGCGCTCTTTTTGTTAGCCTCTCCTGGGCTGCGACTGTGTTTGTGTCCTGTGTCGGAACGAGCAGCAGTGAGGCGCAGGGGAGCTGGGCTCGGTCGTACGTCACCGCGTTGGGTTTCTGTCACCGGTTATTCCCCCAGCACCCTCTGTTTGGACTCGGCCTCACATTTAATTAGTGACACAATTAAAGCTTTTGCTGGTGTCAGCTCCCCCTCTGCCATTAGGGCAGGGAGAGAGACATAGAGAGAGAGAGAGAGAGAGAGAGAGAGAGAGAGAGAGAGAGAGAGAGAGAGAGAGAGAGAGAGAATGAGAGAGAGACAGAGAGAGAGAATGAGAGAGAGAGAGAGAGAGAGAGAATGAGAGAGCGAGAGAGAGAGAGAGAGAGAGAGAGAGAGAGAGAGAGAGAGAGAGAGAGAGAGAGAGAGAATGAGATGCTGTCTGGAGACCCCCGCTGCCTGTTCCTATCTGAGGCATAATGCTAACGCATCCATCCGACGGCCGAGCAGGTCCTCCATAAATTTGTGGAGGTGCACTCCTCTCACGCCTCCCTCCCCGCCCTCCTCTCTCCCAAGCCTGCCGTATGATGTATGGAGCCCAGCCTGTGCAGTACAGAAGCGAGAAATAAAATACAAGAAAATAATAATAAACACAGGACCACTGCAGTGGAGAAAAACATACAGTAGGAAAGGAAGAATGGAAGAGGAAACGACGGACATGCCAAAGCAGAGGGAAATGCATGGTTGCTGGCTTGAACTCGGATTTAAAGATGATTCATTGGGTTTCCATTGAGAGAAGGTTAATTTGCATGGCCACTGGATCCGCCACTGTTATCAATACAATTAGCAGAGTGAGCATGGTAACAAATAACTTTCATTGAGGGGTAATTGATTCGGTTCTGTAATTGTAACTATCCATTGTGAGTCAAATTAAAGAATGGAGACCCCTCTACTGTTTCCTCCTTTAATTTGGCCACGTTGTGCAAGCAAGGCACAGGCGAAACAACAACAAAAAAATGACGACAACAAATGAAAAGCCACGGGAGCACATTCATTTGGTCCCTGTGCCAACTTTGCTTTCAGAGTTAGTGGAAATTTGATTTGGCATATGTTCCCTGCGAGCCAAGGTTCTGTGCACAGGAGACACGAAAGAGGAATTTGTGAAGCCCCTGCCAGACACCGATAATAACGGGTAAGGTTATGTAGTTGGTATAAACAGTCACTTCCAATGGAGAGAGGAACAAGACAATCTGTCTAAACAAATGCACTCTGAAGAGAAATCCAGTATTGTCAGAACAAAATATTTATTTTTTCCTCCCGACAACAGGACAACCACGGTGGATATTTTCTAGCTGTCAACATTTTTGGCTGTCACTAACGGATTTATTTTAAGCTCCCATGACGCCTTTGTTGGAGGGATAGCTGTTGCCCTCGTCGCGGTTTCACCTGTCAAACCTCTTTTGACAAATCATCACCAGCATTAAGTGACAGGGGAGAGAGGAGGGAGGCAGGGAGGTAGAGACAGAAGACAACCATCGTCAGAAAACAACCAAATACTCCCAACCAAAATATTTCCAACTGCCACTCACAAAACTGATGCATGTTCAGTCTGTAAGCAGATGGCGGAAACATTTATGGGGAGCTTTGAAGAGGAAAGAGAAAGACAAAGACAGAGAGAAAAAGAAAGAGAAAGACAGTAAGAGAGAGAGAGAGAGAGACAAGGATAAGGAAGAATATACAGTACAACAGCTTTGATGGAGCATCATCGGAGAAGAGGAATCAATTGGTCCCCTAAAGAGGCAGCTTAAGACCTTTAGAGGTGATGGAGGTGGTGATATACTCCATCTTGGTTGACACGTGTGGGTCTCTAATGGTCAGGGGAGCGCTGAGGAGTGGTCAAAACACCACCAAACGCCAGTCCTCACGCCGGCCTTGAATAATGCAAATCCCAGCACCCTGTGGATGGCTCTCACTAACAAGGATCCTGTGGCCCCAATCAGCATCCACCATGATGGAGCTAAATGGCAGATTAATTAAATCGGATGAAAAATATCTGACCAGAATCTCCTCGAGACAGAGAGAGAGAAAGAGAGCACATTTTCAAATTGAATTCAGCCTTACTGAGATACCTCTCTGTCTGTCCCTCTCAATCTAAGTGTTGAGTGTTAAAAGCTCTTATTCAGCACTTTGTGTAAGCCACCCTCCTCCTCCTCTTCCTCCTCCTCTTCCTCCTCCTCCTCTTCCTCCTCCTCCATGCATAAGGATAACGCTGCTGGTGCTCCTATTGCTCTCTCTCTCTCTCTCTCTCTCTCTCTCTCTCTCTCTCTCTCTCTCTCTGTGTGTGTAGGTGTGTGTCTGGCTAGAAGCACATCTGGCTGTGGTCACCAGGCGTGCTGGTGAGCGCAGGCACCGAACGCACCTCATCCATCAGTGCCCAGCAGCGTCCAGAAGAGCCGATCGCCATGGCGGCGGGGGCCCTACTTCCTGCACACGCTGCACTTTCTTTCCCCCGGCCCCGGAGGTGTGTGTGAGTGTGTGTGTGTGTGTGTGTGGGTGCATGATGGACGCAAGTGTCAAGGCCTCAGCCCAGCACAAAAAAAGAAAGATGAAGATCCAGTGTCCAAAGTGATGGGCCACCCCAACAAATCCACCCAGGCCATCTGGGTGAAGGCCTCTACTGCCAAGTGGGACCAACGCCATCGAGGAAACCATATGTGTGTGTGTGCTCCATGTTTTCATGTGACATGCATGCACACCTCACCAACCCACCATCCCCCAACCAATCACCCTACCCTGCCACCACCTCGGGTGCCATCTACAAAACTGTCAGTGGGCGGCCGCCACTACGGGACGCTCCATCCATCTCAGAGCAGCGGAGTCGATGACAAATTAAGAGACTAAACGGAGGCCTGTCAGTTCCATCAGCAGAACGAGAGGAACAGGCAGGCGGGGGCCGAGGCTCTCAGCACTCACTAAAGCTCGGCTCAGGAGAGCCAGCGTTTATTACACGGCCCGTGTAGGGCGCAGTCGGGCTAATTTATCACTTATACGGCTTCATAGAGCTTTTGCGCTATCTTTCTGATCTACCCGCGGATGCTGGTGGCAGTATAACGGGCTGAAAGGAGCGAACTGCTGCGAGATGTTCAATAGGGGGAAAGTTATAATTTAGCCCTCTTGCTAAATGTACGAATGAGCGTAAATTAAAGGCAATTAGAGGTGATACAATGATGTCTTCATTTGCTCTTGATTGTGTTGCTCTTAATTGCAGTGATGATTTGCGAAAACTGGCGTGAGTAGCTAAATAACAGAAACAATAAACCCCATCATTTTCACTTCTCATTATAGAGATTAATTCCAATTAACAACATTGAGGGAGGCAGAAAGCACAATGCAGGAGAAATCTCTCTATATTGAACCGCTCATTCCCTGCATCTTTAATCACACCTGTTAGCAAGAGGCACAGGCCAGAGTGATCAATACAAGTTCAATTGCTGCACAGCTGCAGCATGGCCCATGCACTGAATGGTGAAAACTGTCCTGAATGTGGGACAGAAAGTGCCATACAAAAGGGCAGGGCTGATAGCTTTGAGTGGCATGCAGTGAAACTGTTGTTCAAGGCGTAGCATCAGCCATAAAACATGCATTAGGGGCACACTCTCTCCATCATAACATCATAGTTAACTGCGTTTGTGCTGCAGCCGTTCCCCTCAATGTAGAGGGCTGCTGCAGAGCATCAGTGTGGTAGCACAGAGAAGAGATGAGCCCCCCCCTACTCTCCTCTCCTCTTGAAGGTTCTCCTGACCCGGTAATGATGTGACAGGTGTCGGCCTCCATCAGTCTCCGCTCCAGTGACGGAGTACACCTCACAGTTACAGACACTGATTCCTGTCTGGGCGCGCCGCCCTCCTGAGAGCCGGCTAAATTCCCATTTGCAGAGCGGAGCGTTGGCCCGAGGCCTTTTCCACACCTTGCCACCCCAACCGAGGAGCCCAGCCTCGTGTGAGAGGAGTTGCAGGGGTAGAGGTGGAGAGAAAGGAAGAAAAAAAGAAAAAAAGGGAAGAGAGATAGTATAGACAGAAAGAAATAAAGTAACAAAGACAGAGACAGAAAGAAAGAAAGAAAAAGAAAGAAAAAGGAAAGAAAGAAAGAAAGAAAGAAAGAAAGAAAGAAAGAAAGAAAGAAAGAAACCGCTGGGCAAGCTATAGCACCTACAACGTCTATCAGAGCCCCTACCCACAGTTAAAAAAATCATATTAAGAATGTGAGAGTACACAGACCTGCCTGACAGCAAACATGTGCCCTTCCTTCCGTTTGGCTAATGGGTGACACAGGGACGTGAAATTGGCGAGGAAGATGACAGTAGTGTAGCGGCCTATTAAAAAGGTGAGGACAGAAGCTTCCGGAGTCTGGTCATTTGTCACGTGTATTAGATACAATCACACCGGCACCTTCTTTCAATTTTCAGCTCTTCACTGAAGAGAAAATTATATTATTAATAACAACCACATTAACCTCTATGTTCCGTGCTAACACTATTAAGGGGAATTATTTTAAAAGTAATTTTTTCTGTGTCTAAGAATGTGGGTTGGTGAATTTAGATTTACAGTGACAGCAAGTAAAGGACAAAAAATGGTTGACTTTTATCTCCTGCCAGACAGTCACTATGTTATATTACCAGAACAGAACTATGTGTAAGGGTAGAGGATTGAAAATTAGGATTGGAGACAAACATCTGCTGCCTGACTAAATTAGGACTACATGTGTGGGAACAGAACATAGAGCAAGGACAGACCGCTTTCAGTTTTGGAGCTTAATTAGAAACGTTTAATTACAGTAGGAACAGGGCAAGGTTGACTAATCTATAACTGCCATGTTGTTTTGTGCCTGGGCTTCTTCTGAGTCTTCTGTTGTGTTGTGAAGCTCTCCCTGCTGTAGCGCGTGCACTAATTAAACAGGAAGTGAGGTAGAGCGGGCTAAATCATCACCCAAATAGTCATCTTCATCATCGGCACGTCTTCATCTTCTTCTTGGCGTCTCGTCATCCTGCTGCCTCTTGTTCACACGCACTGCACTGAGCTGAGCTGAGCGGAAATGGATTTGACTAACATGCGGAGTAAACATTCAGCCTGGCACACCCGGACAGGACGGCGTTTATTACAGTGAGTGATACGGATCTTAATTAAAGCCCTTACAGAGATAGATGGATGGGCCTGCTTGATTGCCCTTAACCTCTGGGAGAAAAAAAAAAAAAAAGAGTCGGGCAGTTTAAACGCTGAAAGTTGCTAACAGAGGGCAAAAGTTCTCAGCCGCTTTTCCCATCGCAAAATCTTTTCACTAAATATTTCACAGCTTGAATTGCAATGTGAAAGCATTCCCGAGCTACATACACAATGCACTGTGCAGCCATGTGATAATGGTAATGTTGCCATTTTCACAAAGCAACAAGCTCAAGAATTAACCCCCCCCCCCCCCTCCTCCCCCAAAGCAGCATTGTGGAAATGAGCATTCTGTAGAGCTGTTAACGACACTGGCATATTACACTTCATCAGTGTTAATGTAGGGAAAAGGAAAAAGAACAACACCACTAGCTGTCAGGTTTAGTGCGCTATGAGTTAGACAGACTGCGGCGTGTGGGTAACATCTGCAGCGAACAGGCTTGTGTTGCCCGTCTGCACGGGGCTGTGTCTAACAGGCAGTCATCTACATGACGCTCAATGCTCTTGACAAGATAATGGGTTTTATGCCATCCGCCGACTTTAAAACCTGGCTTTGGCTCGGCGCTGACAAATGTATGCGAGCTAAAAATACTAAACAGCATCTCTTACACCGAGAGGGCTTGGATAATTACAAGCCATTTCCTCCATTTGAAATGAAGGGGAAAACATGTTGTATGATTGCCATGGCATGCATGTAAATGTGCACGTGTGTGCTTATCTTACTGTATGTGTGTGTGTGTGTGTGTGTGTGTGTGTGTGTGTGTGTGTGTGTGTGTGTGTTTGCATGTGTGTGTCTAATTTGTTTGCAGGTGAATGTGAGTGTGAATGTGGGCTAGAGTCTAAAAAACTCTCTCTATGTGTTTGTTAGCATGCATATAATGTGCATATGAGCATGTTTGTGTATGAAAGAGAAAGAGAGTCAGAGAAAGACAGAGAGATAAAGAGAGAGTGTGTGTGTGTGTGTGTATATATATATATGTGTGTGTGTGTGTGTGTGTGTGTGTGTGTGTGTGTGTGTGTGTGTGTGTGTGTGTGTGTGTGTGTGTGTGTGTGTTTGTGTGTGTGTGTGAGAGAAAGCTTCTGAGTGGCATGATTGTGAGACACCGGCGTCTTT
>NW_027468620.1:9690533-9793033 GCF_046254945.1 Alosa pseudoharengus | reverse complement strand
GGTGGTGGTGGTGGTGGTGGGGGCTTTTGTTTCCCGACAGGCCGAGGTGCGGAGAGGCAGAGGAAACGAATTCGAAGGGGAGCCTGTCGTGAGGATCACAGAGGCAGACACTCTGTCCCACTGTCAGAGCTGACCGCAGGCTGAGCAGGCAGGGCAGCCTCTGGGCCCAGTGGAGCCTGGTGAGGCCCAGGAAAAAGGAAATGCAATTTGTTTATATATCCTCGCCTGCGTGACCACACACACACGTGTGCGCACAGGCACACACACGCACAGGCACACATGCACTCAAACCAGTTTAGCATTGACTTTTTATTGCTGACAAGAATCAATAGTAGTGTGGTAATTTAATATTACTTTGTGCAAGAACACATACGCACAGACAAACGGATGCTGTCCACACACACTAGCAAAGACAGAAGCCACAAACACACAAATACATGCCACATTATCACCAATCATAGCAATTCACACAAACATGTGCACAAAAACCACAAAACATAAAAAAACACAACAAAAAAAAAACCTCACCAGCACACAGAAATACCACAATAACCCACCCCTTTTTGTGTAAGCACAGAAACCAGACTCTGCTGCAATGCAGAACCACAAACACTGGTGCAATGGGCTACCCCAAACACTAAAACCTCATCATCTCGATTTTGCAGGCTATTAGCGTGATAACGTCCCATGTGACAGTATCCAGATGTGTCACACAGACCACTTCTTTGCCATTGTGCCCAGCGAAAGTGGCCGCCATTCAGCTGCTCAGACAGACGTCTTGCCATTTGACGCCTCTGTATCTATTGACTTTGCTGCCGTTTCCTGATGAAATCTGGCGAAGGCTTGAGAGGGTATGAATGGAGTCTTATCTGGATTCTCGCTCCCTCTCTCTTTCTCCTCTCTCCTTTTGCCATACAGAGGCGGCACAAAGGATACCAGAGATTTTGCCTTCCTGTCGAATCAGCACAAGGGCGTGCTTGTCCCTGGGTCAAACAATCCTGCTGCGCTCGCATTGATTGCGTGTTAACACGGCCAGAGAGAGATAGAGATAGAAAGAGAGAGAGAGAGAGAGAGAGAGAGAGAGAGAGAGAGAGAGAGAGAGAGAGAGAGAGAGAGAGAGAAGATAGACCGGGGAGCAGAGAAAAGGAAAGAAAAAAAGTGGGAGGGTAATTGCTTCATGTCAGGCTTCCTAACAATACCAAGCCGGGGCATTCAGGTTGAGAGCGGAAGTAGAGAGGGATAAGGATGGATCGAATCCAGAATAGGAAAGAAAGATGTGGAGAAGAGGAGAAGCTGGGCTAGTATGCAGTAGCCACCGGCTGCCACCACTGTGCCCTTTGAGCAAGGCCCTGGCCCCCAAGTTGGTCTGCAGAAATTAATTGTAATTCAAAATGAATAAGTCTAGGAGAAGAGCTGAGAACTGGGAGCACTTACATACTCTATGTCCAGACAGACTCTTCAGTGAGCGAAGGTTTCAAATGCATTGTGATTAATAAATACATCTGACACTGTACAGGGACAGTTTTTTTTTAGGTCAAGTAAAGATAACTGCTTTCGTAATCCTTGGCTGAGTCATGCTCTCTAATTCACATTTGAGTCTCTATCTCCATCTTTTCTGGTGCTTTTTTATGCTAGCGTGAACCACACCATGCGTCTGCGGTCATAGGCTGCAGTCACAGACTTGGAGCCCTTCTGACCGGCCAGGAAGTGCCCTGTTCACCTGACTAGCCAAATCAATCATCCTCCTTCAGCATCAACTCGTTAGCCATGCTAAGCGCAGCGTCTGCCAAAGCTGTTTAGAGCACACAAGCCTTGAGGCTAGACACACTTGCTGTGATGAAAAATGAATGGCATAGACCTTCTGATTTTACAGCACACTGGAAGACCCCCTGTGAACGACAAGAAGAACACACCACGGTCTCGGACTGGGCTGGGCTGTGCTGTCATGTTTGCTTTCCTGTTCAATGCCATTTGGACAAATTGAGAAAAAGGTCTGCTGAATCTATTCTACCTGCAATCATATTCAGGCAAACTGTCTTCGCAACCATACCCAGAAGAACAAAAAAAAAAAAAACTTTTTTTTGTCAAAGCAAGAGCTTGAGGACTTGTTCAAAGGGTAGGTGAGACACAAGGCCTGGGATGTCTTCCGCTGTCGAGAGTGGAGCTGGGCTGGGCAGCTCTTCTAACCTCTGCCTGCGTGTTCTACCACTGCTCCCAATTCTCCACCGGGCCCCAAGGCTGTGGAGAAGCTCAGAGTCCCACCACTGCTTTGCACTGCGAGTGAAGACAGCACGCGGCACGGCGCGGGAGAGAGTGTGGGTGTAGGTCGGTGGTGGAGAAGGGGTGTGTGTGTGTGTGTGTGTGTGTGTGTGTGTGTGGGGGGAGATGGTGGGGTGGATGGGGTGGGATCAGGAAATGAAGAGAATGTGAACAGCACTGTCAAAGATCAGCACATAAATAGTCATTTGCCGCTCGGGGCGGCGTACGCGGGACACGGAGACACGGAGACACTGCGCCCCTGACTAGAGCCATGTGCCACCGAGCGGCAGCCTCTGCTGAATGACAAATCAGGAGGAGCAGAGAGAGAGAGAGAGAGAAAGTGAGATAGAGAGAGAGAGAGAAAGAGAGAGAAAGAGAGAGTGAGAGAAAGAGAGAATGTCAAGTACTCATTCTGTCAGTATCACTCTGCACTGAGCAAAAAAAAAAAAAAAAACTTCCGTTGCAGCCTCGATGGCTTAGAAATGGAATACATATGATATATTTTAAGGGATAAATTATTACACTTTTAATGTAAGTGGATGCTAAATTACAGGACCACAAGGTCAGCTGGGAAGCGCCCACCTCAGATTGATAACACTGATTTGAAAATATTTTCTATCTATAGATAGAAAACTTGGAGCAGCAGCAAGTAAAAAAAAAAAGATTGGCGTATGCGATAATAATAGGAGAGGCCCGGTGCTGTCCCTGGTGATAAAATGCCACTCGGTGCCATCTGACAGTGTGATATTGGCTGAGCGGGAGTTTGATGAATGTTAGGGTCAAATACGAAAGAGCGAGCAAACAGTCTTATTACTGAGGCCCCCAGATGGCTCCAACTGCACTGTGTGCCTCAGAGGGAACAGGGACATTATCTCCAATGAGGTTTTAAATAAGCAAAACCGAAATCGATGCAGGCATGACGTGCTTTAAAAATGAGGTGAATCTCCTCTTAATCTCCTCCAACAACTCCTAATAACAATCTGGGCTGTTTGTGTTTTTTTGCAAGGAAAAGGGAAAGTTGTTGCCAACTTTATGACTTTGTGGAGTCAATAGAGAGAGGGGGAGGAGAGGAAAAGAGAGAGGGAAAGAGAAAAGGTGAAAGGAGAGAGAGGTAGAGAAGAGAAAGGAAGACAATGAGAGAGACAGAGAGAGAGAGAATGAGAGTAAGAGAGAGAAAGAGTGAGAGAGGAGAGAGTAAGAGAGTGAGAAGAGAGAGAGAGAGAGAGAGAGGATGAGAGAGTGAGAGTGGTATCTGGCTGAAGCCCAAGGTGAAGGGGAAGAATGGGGGTTCAGACGAGGAGGCTGACCTCTCCCCAAGCAGGTGCTGCCCGCCTCTGGACCACCTGCCTCCGCAGCAGGGTCAGCTTATTCACTCTGACCTCCCACGCACACACACACACACGCACGCACGCACGCACACACACACACACACACACACACACACACACACACACGCACACGCACGCACACACCTGGACACTCATACACCCACATTTACACACCCTCTCTGTTTCTCTCTGTCTCTCGCTCACGCATACACACACACCCACACTTATACACCTACATATACTCACTCTTTTTCCCTCTCTCTTGCTTGCTCACGCACACACACACACACACATGGAGACTCATACACCCACATACTCTCTGTTTCTCTCTCTCTCTCTCTCACACACACACACACACACACACACACACCCTCACTCACACACAAACCCAAAAGGCACACAAGCCCTATAATGGTTCCTGTGAGGGGAAAAACTCATCTGGCTCCTCTGAGGCAGAGTGCACAAGGTAAAGGAGGGAAGCTTTTTTGAAGTTTGTTTTGATTCAAAAACAGCCCGGGGGTCAAACGCACTGAAAAATATCATGTAATCCAAGGGACTTCACCCAATGCATGTAACATTCAACAGCTGTATCCAAACAGAGTGCATGTGGTATCAATTTCACTGCGTGTTCACACCTCAATGCAACATTCATAACAGCACCTTCTAACACACAGGGGGCTGCATTCCTGATCATCTGACTAATATACAAGTACACGACATGTTTATTTACACGAGAGCTCAAACCACGAAGAGTGGGATGTTAAGTTTTTATCTACAGAGCACAACAATTTTGTGTAGGCCACTGATGACAGAGAGAAGTGTGTGTGTGTGTGTGTGTGGGGGGGGGGGGGGTGTGAGAGAGAAAGAAAGAGGAGAGAGAGAGAGAGATGTATATTCACAGTACCGTGATGTTGGGTTTCATAGACAGAAGCGCACAAAAATGAGCAATGACGTTAATTAACTGGGCTCAAGTATTCAGCAAATTTACTCTCGAATGAAAAGTATGGTCTTTACCATTTTTTTTATAACTGTAATATGCGCATGGTGGTTGAAATCGGCACAGGGAAAGAAAAGGTCAAAATGAAGTACCGACTACTATCAGAAGAGATCTTCTTTCATATGGACACCCTTAATCTTTTTGTGAAATTATTATTTTTATGGCGTTTTAAAGCAATTAGACACCCTTTTTCCGTCTTTTAGATCAGAGTTTAAGCTACTCGGATCTTCTTTCCACTGAACCAGTGTTAAGAGAGAGGAGGAGAAGCTTACATGTATATTTTAAAACAATACTGACCAGACACAGGGCTATTTTTTCTCATTACTTTCTCACTATGTTATGGGCAGATGCTTGCCTTAAATCTTTATTCTTTGTATATCGTTTTTATCGTTAGAATTTTAAGGTAACAATTACAGGTGATTGATAAATATTTATAGTAAAGACTATGGCACTGGTCTGATCCATGACAAATAGAATCAGGGCTTGGACAATGGCGCCTTCTATTTCATGAGGAAAGTATCTCCTGTGAACAAAATACTGTAGTCTAGTAGAGACCAAGAGTCTAAAAAGAATTCTTGAGCTTCTCAAAAGGAAAGTTTGAAAGGAGAAGAAAAGCAACAAAAAACAAAACAACCAAAGCTGGCGCACAAAAGGAATTTTATGTATACCATTGGGTATTTTAGATGAAACAGTCATGACATAAAACAAAAACTGACCCAACATGCAGCCCTGTTTTCACCTCTATTTTTGGCAATAACTTCAGGACGAGGAGAGCCGGTAAGCCAAGTAATTTATGCACCAAAAGAAAAAACATTGACTTTCAAACGTGACATAGCCTGGAGCTGAGCTTTGAGGTTGATTTTATCTTCTTTGTGATGGTGCAAAGATACACTTCTCTCTCTCTCTTTCGCTGCCTGATCTGACGCCAGAGCCTGGAGGATCAGACGCAGTGGGTAATCGCCTCCGATTCAGCGCTCCCAAGCCCTAACTCACCACTTCGCAGGCCAAAGTGAGTCCACAATACGCACACTGAGGGGGCCATGACTGAGGCCCGTCTGTCCAAACTCATCAGTGCGGATCATGTTAATGATGCTGTGGGTGAGACATTTTCGGACTGCACAAGCTAAACTGTCTTCAGATCATATGTCTGTGATGGAAATAGTTGTATAGAGAAGAATATTACTCTGGGACTCTTCTGAGATCGTCAAGCTGTAGGTGGTGAAGATTCTTCATGTTTTGGCTACATTAATAAATAAGTAAATTTGTTTAAGTGTTGGGCATCGATACTTGCCAACTCATTTGTATTTGCACACACCACTTCCTGAAAGAGGTAATATCCTGTTGTGGTTTAGTCTTGTAGAAGTTAGTGAAAAAGCTAACGTAGCTTTACTTACGGCATCTGTAACCATGACGATGAGCAGATGTGGCGCATGCAGTCATACGCTTGTTACCAAGTTGAAGGGTTCATTTCCTCTCCATTATGCTGGATTAATATGGCGGCGGCGGGAAGAAAATGCCACTTTGGAAAAGGTTACGCAAACAGCCTGCGAAAGGACAACTTTGGCACAGAGAGCGCTACCCTTTCCTTTCATGGCAGCGTCAAAGGCCAAGGCTTGTTAGGTAAATACGGAGAAAAATTCAAAAGCGTGAGATTGGCAGCCCTCCCACAGGCCCATCTCAGGCCCACAGCATGCCCCCCCCCCCCTTAATCTAAAGTCGTGGGGCGTCCGCAACCTTTTCAGTAGAAGTAAATGAGGGGACGTTGCATGAAGTGTATCCATTCACTCAAATTTTCTCTCTGAATTTTTTGAAATTCAAATATAAGGAGCGTTCCCTGCTTTTTGCAGCGAATGAAATCAAATCTCCTGTGTGTGTGTGTGTGTGTGTGTGTGATGATGCCGTTGCATGCCTTTAAGCCCACTTTTTTCTCATAGCAGTCAATGACTGCGAAAGCGTCACTTTATATTACATAACTGCACACATAAGGGTCAAATTTAAACACAACAAGAGATCACTGATGTGCTTTGGCGACTTCCGACTATATTCTATTTTTAAAATAATCCCTGTCACTCGAGAGCCGCGGCAAATCTTCTACACAAGCAATCTCTTTACACAGGGCAGAACTGCTGACGACGAATGCGTCAAGTGGAGAGTTTTATGGCTTAATCCATATTAATACAAGCATCTCGGAGAAAGGCAAAGTGGTCATTACATTTTTCATAATCTCTGCTCTCCTGCGAGCCACAGATAGTGGGCATAATTAATCCCCGTGATAAATGGCCAGGCATTGGCGGCAGCAGCAGAGAAGGCAGCAGTGTGTGTGTGTGTGTGTTTGGAGGACGTGTGTGTGCTCTCTATTGTTTCAAACGAGGGGCCCTCTGCGCGCCGCTCGCTCGGCTGGACGGGTCGACTGGGCGGGTCAGCTCTCTCATTAACTCAAAGCACGAGCTTTTCGTTCGCATGAAAGGGCCTAGTGACCAATGTAGGAAATGAGTGGACAGCTGAAATAAGTGGTTCTAAAGCGGCTGAAGAAGAGACTACACCCCCGCCCCCCCCCCCCCGGTCTGTCTGAACCCTGAGCCCTCTCTCCACATCGGCTTTATCGTACCTTGGCAGCGCGGCGGCTATCGGTGCAGAGCTAAATCAATTAGCATGTCATTAAGATAGCTTGTTTCAACAGGGAGGGCCTGAAGAGGTGCGTCTGGGACAGAGACGGAGACAGCGGCACATCGAGGACACCTCTCAGCAGGAGAGTGTCTGACTGGCTGTGGCTTGGAGAGCCAGCTTTTCTGAGGAAGTGCATCCAGCCAAAAAAATAAAAAACATCATCCATCCAATGTTTGAGAGAACCTGGTGTGCTTCGGATACCCAACATAAAAGACAATAATAACAACAATCTTAAGGATTTGGAAACACTGTTGTGGTTTGGATGAAGCCTGCACAGGGTGTTATGTTGAGAGACAATAGCGTCTGGGAGCTTTGTCTCCTTCTAAAGGTTAAACGTGGCTTTAAAGGTTAATATCAGTCTGTCACTGTCAGGAGATAAAAAGGTGGTGCGCTGATGTCACTAGGCTCCTTTAATTAATGAACAGACGACAAGGAAACAAAGACGAGGAAAGATCGAACTATACAATAACTTTGAACTGTACAATAACTTTGAACTATACAATAACTTTGAACTATACAATAACTTTGAACTATACAATAACTTTGAACTATACAATAACTTTGAACTATACAATAACTTTGAACTATACAATAACTTTGAACTATACAATAACTTTGAACTATACAATAACTTTGAACTATACAATAACTTTGAACTATACAATAACTTTGAACTATACAATAACTTTGAACTATACAATAACTTTGAACTATACAATAACTTTGAACTATACAATAACTTTGAACTATACAATAACTTTGAACTATACAATAACTTTGAACTATACAATAACTTTGAACTATACAATAACTTTGAACTATACAATAACTTTGAACTATACAATAACTTCGAACTATACAATAACTTCGAACTATACAATAACTTTGAACTATACAATAACTTTGAACTATACAATAACTTTGAACTATACAATAACTTTGAACTATACAATAACTTTGAACTATACAATAACTTTGAACTATACAATAACTTTGAACTATACAATAACTTTGAACTATACAATAACTTCGAACTATACAATAACTTTGAACTATACAATAACTTTGAACTATACAATAACTTTGAACTATACAAT
Source organism: Alosa pseudoharengus (assembly GCF_046254945.1). NCBI lineage: Eukaryota > Metazoa > Chordata > Actinopteri > Clupeiformes > Clupeidae > Alosa > Alosa pseudoharengus. The sequence continues at coordinate 9,784,685 of NW_027468620.1, read as the reverse complement.
AACTTTGAACTATACAATAACTTTGAACTATACAATAACTTTGAACTATACAATAACTTTGAACTATACAATAACTTTGAACTATACAATAACTTTGAACTATACAATAACTTTGAACTATACAATAACTTTGAACTATACAATAACTTTGAACTATACAATAACTTTGAACTATACAATAACTTTGAACTATACAATAACTTTGAACTATACAATAACTTTGAACTATACAATAACTTTGAACTATACAATAACTTTGAACTATACAATAACTTTGAACTATACAATAACTTTGAACTATACAATAACTTTGAACTATACAATAACTTTGAACTATACAATAACTTTGAACTATACAATAACTTTGAACTATACAATAACTTTGAACTATACAATAACTTTGAACTATACAATAACTTTGAACTATACAATAACTTTGAACTATACAATAACTTTGCCGGAAAAAAACTAAACCTAAACTTTAGATTACAATTGTTCTGAATCGCATTCATAAAAAACATTTGGCACTCAATTGACACCATCTGCGAAGCTTATGTCAGAGGCTTTATTTCAGTGCCTTTCAGTGTCTCCAATACATCTGTGTTGAACGAGTGTGACTAGCATATTGAGGCCACTTTAGGCTAGTCAGGGTGTTTAATGCTAATTTGACTTCTTGACTGTGAGCTTGACAGGAGGCTCCAAATGCAGACGTGCATTCATGAAAGCCCTGACCTCTCCAAAAAAGCATCACAAAAGGCTCGGTGCTTAGAACATTGTTTTCAACAATGCCATATAGTGGATGGCAATTTGGTTGTGAAAGAAATGTAATAAAGACAAGCTAATTTTCAGTGAGGGAACATCTGCAGAGGATAATCACTTCCTCCAGGCGATAATGGAGCTAGACCCCCTGATCATCACAACTGAGGTGAAATTAGAGTAAAAGAAACACCCAACACAATCATTCAAACAGCTGCTTATCTCCAGACTCACCTCAGTTAGAAATTGTGCTTAATATTAGCATTTCTTCCTAATACATTTTTATCTTAACAAGCTGTCAGGCTTCACAAATATTGATTTTTATGGTTGAAAAAATAAATAAATAATAATAATCAGAGGATTAAGTTGGAATTCATCAACATCAGTGCTCAGACGTTTATATCTGTTCATTTAATCTCCTGCTTAATTAAAAGAGGCCGTAGCTTTGTGTGTGTGTGTTTTTAGTGTCACTGCCGGAGTCTTTGTAGTAGCTACCGTCCTGTCTTTGTGATCTAAATTGGAGTTTTTGTCGTGGTTAAACATAGGTTATTGAACACTGACGGGCTAATTAAGTAGTTGATTTTAAATGACAGGAACATACAGTATGAAACAATCAAGGTTAATTAACATACGCATGCTTATAATATAATATATCATAATTTAATAGCACTTATGCAGATCTTTTTATGCTGGTTGGCTTACACTAATCTCTTTTCACAGGGAAGATGCTAATGATAACGGTCCTCTTCACCTTTTATAGTGAATCTTAAAAAGATCTCCATGCATTTTGCCTGCCCATTTTATATTCAAATAAACAGTACTGGCTGTTTATTTATTATTTATTTTTAATAAATATCTAGGCTATAATCTCTTGACATGAACACAGCAATGTCACCATTCACCATCGCAGACAAGAAATCAAAGCTCTGTGTGAAGCCGGGCCGATGCCAGCCTGAAGGAGCAGTGATAGACAAACAGGTCATGACTTTCCCCATGGCGGAGAATGGATCATGTGCTTGCCAGTGGAATGAGATATGCTCGTGGCGGCGAGACGGCCAGGGCCAAGCAAAGGCCTGCGTCAGCACTGCTGCTCTGATTGGAAGCAAACGGGCTGGGGCTGAGGGTTTGGCAGGGTCTCCAGTGGCTTTCTCTCCCTCCCTCCCTCCCTCCCTCCCTCGCTTCCTCCATCCCACCTTCCTACGCCTGGCCTCCTGCATCTCCTCCATCATGGTGACACGTGGTGAGAGAGAGAGAGAGAGAGAAAGAGAGAGAGAGAGAGAGAGAGAGAGAGAGAGAGAGAGAGAGAGAGAGAGAGAGAGAGAGAAGAGAGGAGCAAGCAGGCGAGAGTGAAAGCGGAGAGCGCGTCTGGAGTGAGATCTCATGCGTGTGTGTGTGTGTGTCTGACTCTCGGCTCGCTTCAAAGGAGGCAAGGGCAAGCAGAAGGGTGGTGGTGGTGGTAGTTGGGAGTGGAGCATTTCAAAAGACCACCACACCCTTTGAATGATATGCCAGTCTTACAAACCATCAGTGGCGTGGAGGCCTCCATGGGTCACTCCCAACGCTGATTGCGATCTAAGAGAGGGAGATGTGGAGGGACTGCTCCAGATCTTAACACTGACCCAGGCCCTACTGTAGCACAAGCGCCAATTACAGGCTTTCAAAATCACACACTGCAATAGCCAACTCCTCCTGCTATAAATGTAATTCAACACCATCCTTGCTGTTTATATAATGCTACTATTTTCTACTGCTTGCAAACTTTTACCAGATGCATCATAACAAAACTCAAAATGGTAGATAGACCATCCATCTTACTCATATAAATGACAATGAAATGTCTTCCTCCTGTCACATTCCAGCCCCCGCCTGGCAAAAACAGACATACCTCTCCACAATAATATTTACAGGGAGCAAGGAAAGCCGCCCATCAAAACAATTATTTGCATTTGCTGCTCAATCTTAGTGGAGATTGACTGCTATTCCCATGCTCTCTGGAGCGAGACCATTTGTTACCATGTGTCACACATAACAGATGGTGTAAGAGAAATACACATAAACAAATAGCAGCACAACGACACGTACGCATAGTGAGAATCACCGTGTATCAGTCCACATATATCGTTGCCTGGGACAACTTTTGCAAGGTGCTTTTCCTTGAGATGGGGGGGGGGGGGGTGGCTGAGAGTTAGCACCGAGCCAATCTGTTTAATGTCCTCAGCGTCTGGCAGTGACATGGGCTGCCGGGACCACGGCTCCAGAACGCTTTATTAAACAGTCGGCAGATTGCGAACAGATCTGCGGCGGCCAAATAAAGTGTCACAGTGCATTTCTCACGGACAGATTAAACCAGTGTAAGGCTAAATGAGTCTATATGAGATCTGAAAATGAGAAATAAAGGAGTGATCTAGCTCGGAGGGGCTGCAGAGTGGTTGCCATATATGCATGACTGGGGGGGGGAGTGAGAGAGAGAGAGAGAGAGAGAGAGAGAGAGAGAGATAGAGAGAGAGAGAGAGAGACTGATTGTGATCGGGCCTTTCATGGTTCAGAGCCATTTCAATTTTGAGCACGGCACTGACAATCACTGGTCCTTTCAGGAAAATCGCCAGCCTTGTCTTAAAGTCCAGCACTCTGGTGAGCATACAGTATTTTGGAGCCAGCGATATGGTTGTGGATGCTGATGGTAATAAGGACATGGATTTGAACAGCTTGAAAAAAAACAAAACCTAACAAAAGAATGCATAACTGAAATCTGATTCACAGAATATGGATCTAAAACAACTTATAATCTACATGGCTGTTGATCTGAATCTGTTGAATAAAGGTAGGCATGCTAAAAGTAGATAATACTATGCATCTCTTTTCACTTGTTACAGTACACTGTGTCTGCGATTGTCCATGCGCATGATGATCTTATTCCCCTCTCTGATCCTCTCAGCCTTGGGGGAGCGTGTCAGCGCTGTGGACACTGCCAGATGAATGCCCGCGCCTCGGCTGACCACCAATGCTTCTGGGCTGCTTACTCTCCCCACACAATGGAAACGTAACCCCCCCCCCCTTCTCCTTCCTCTCCCTTTCGTGTCCCCTCCCTCCCCTGAGCGAATGCTTTTCAGAGCGCATTTCATGCCGGGCATTAGTGCCTTTTGTGTGGCCTGCAAGTTGACCGGCGGCGCGGCCGGGCTGGACGGAGAGATAAACTCGCGTCTAATCAATCTCACATTCTCCAGGGCCCCTCCGTTACATTCGGCCACGCGACCCACTTTGTTGCCTGCCGCCTCTCTTGCGTCGGCCCTGTCCATTCTGGTCTCCAGCGGTGCCAAGACATGGGTGCTGGGGGGGGGGGGCTGCTGCTGCTTGCTCGAATGTTGCAGGGGACAGAGAAAGATTCTATTAGGGTGCCAAGAGTAGCTGGCTTTGTGCATGTTGGTATGTGTGTGTGTCTGCATCAGTGTATGATTGTATGTGATTGGGTGTGTATGCCAGTATGTGTGCGAGTATGTGTACAAGCTTGTGTTGGTGTGTGTGTGTGTGTGTGTGTATGTGTGTGTGTGTGTGTGTGTGTGTGTGTGTGTGGTATTGCCGGGGGAGAGGGGAGGGGGGTTAGAGGGGGGCTGGTGTCACTCAGGTCATCCTGGTGAGGGAGAGAAAGATGCCTGCTCTTGTACATGTGTCCGATCGGCTGCCAGCTCGCTGCATGGGCCAATTCATCACCGCAGCACTCCACTGTGGCGTAATAGAGCAGTCCCATGTCTCACGCACCACACTGCCTGCTCTCCAGCCAGATTATTTGTGTGTGTGTGTGAGTGTGTACGTGCGCAAGTGTCTGTGTCTGTGTTAGAGTGTGGCTACCCGACCTGAGCCCGACGGGACCCGACGGGTCGTGTCGGGTTCGGACAAATATTTAGAAATTATAGTCGGGTTCGGTTCGGGTTCGGACACATGGGGGCGATATGCATTGGAAGCTTTACATTTAAAATAGCTTATTATGTTGGGTAACCAACAGGTCTGCTTTACATGATGCAAACGTTTGTTTTTTGAGAATAAAATAAAATGTAAAAAGACCTAACAGCTTTTTTCCTGTGTGCAAGATTTGTTTATGTAGCCGTGACAACGCATGTGCATTTCAGGCGGCACGTTAAAAAAACGTTGTTAGCCTATCAGGAGATTTTAAGACAAAAGAAAACTAAGCAAATTAAGTCTAGGCCTACTATGTGAAGGAGAGCCTATTTGCGTTGCATACTGTGGTAAAGACATAGGCTACCGTAGGCTATAAGGTCGTCTCGTTCAACTGGAGGATTTCCTCGAGTTGCCCCAATTAACGTTGATGCTGCATATGGATCAGTGACAGAGGGACTGTAGTTTCAAAGATTGTTGCAGTTCATTTCAAGACTTTTCTTCAATGGTAAGACTAGAATTCTACTTGCTTGGGCCTCTTGTTAATGTGCGCTGTGTGTGACCTGTGTTCGTGCACGCATCTGATTCTGTAGACAAGAATTCCATTTGTTGTTTGTTCCGTGGGCTAAAGACAGGCTATCCACAAACGTGAACGTTTAATCACTAGCATGGGAATAACTGAGGTGTCATCTGCGTCGGGCTCGGGTTGGGTTCGGACATAAAAATGAAAATGCCTGTCGGGTTTGGACGGAACTCTTTCGGACGCGGGCCGGGTTTGGACAGAAATTTGCGGCCCGAACCACACTCTAGTCTGTGTGTGAGTGAGATTGCATGTGTGTGTGTGTGTGTGTGTGTGTGTGTGTGTGTGTGTGAGCGCATGTATGTGTGTGTCCGTGTGTGTGTGTGTGTGTCTGTGTGTGTGTGCTGCAGATGAAGGTGGTACTACTGCTGCTTGTTCTCCATCCCTCTCTAGGTGATCTCCTGATGTGAACATCACAGACAGCGACAGAACACAGCAAGAACAAGAAGAACTGCAAGCAAGCACACTATCTCATTGGATTTCCCCGCACATTATTTCCGTTTGTTTGTTTATATCTCAGGGGGATTTTTTCCCTTCCAAGATTCGTCTTGCTGTCAACGTGTGGGGAATTTTCTTTCTGGAGCAGTTCAGCTGATCTCGTGCGGTTTCTGTGGCCCGGCTTCCGCGGGCGTCCCCGTGTTTCGCTGCGGGGGAAGTCGTGACCCCTGACCCCTTCCCTCGACACGCCGCTCACTACAGCAGCCGCACGCTGACGGGGCCATGGTCAACCCCCCCATGCAAACAGGCACCGCTTCTGAAGGTTAACGGTCAGTCATCAATCACAATCACAGGTCCCCACGTACTGAACACGGGCAATCCGGCTGAAAAAAGTGATATATTACACATATAAACGTGGGCATTTTAAAGAGGCCGAAAGCTTACGCTTTCGTTTACAAGGCAACTCTAACGTGGCCTATTGATAAGCCATCTCACGAGGCTTACAGCGTGTGGCTTTACGTCTTGAAACACTTAAGGGGCGTAAATATTCACTTTACGATTTGATAGCATGCAGGGATCTATACAGGGATAAAGTGCTGGAAAAAATGCCCCAGACAATAATATTCTGAGCTAATGAAGGCTGGTCGTGGACCAGACAGATTTGAGTTTGAGAGCGAGAGAGAGAGAGAGAGAGAGAAAGAGAAAGAAAGAGGGAGAGAAAGAGAGAGAGAATGGATTACAATGGTTTTAGTGTGTGCTGAGTTTCAGAAATGCATGTCTGCAACCCCCTGATGGCGTCCAAACCAGCAGCACTAGTCTGTGAGGGCCTTATCTGAACCCACAGGCAGGGTGGGAGGGAGGAATGACTCACAAGGCTTAGACACAGTCACCGGGCCAACAGTGAGGCTCCACCACAAGAATGTTTGGTCAATCATTTTCATTTTTATTTTTTAATGTTTTAATAAATTGAGAGAGGCAGAGGCAACCCTCAGCTATGTCCAGTACCGCGAGGGGGCCAACAGGGCATATTGGACTGGGTTCGACCTTTCCCTCTCTCAGCTATGTCCAGTACCGCGAGGGGGCCAACAGGGCATATTGGACTGGGTTCGACCTTTCCCTCTCTCTGCCAGACGGCGCTCCGGCTCTGGAGACTGATCTTTGAAGCGCTTCTGGGCTCGTCTACGGGGAGCGTTTTGCTCCCTCTTACTTTTTAAACACTATCGTGCTGTTGTGCGCGTTTGAACTTTAAATTTATCTCCGGGGTTGTGGAAATCTGCCAAATATTGAACTGTGGAGAGGCCTGGGTCGAATTCGCACAGAGCATCATTCAAGCACCGTTTATTAATTTAGAGACCCATCAACATTTCCTTTGATGTGCGTATCATTTTACATTTTGGATTGTTCTTTGTTGGCAAAGCAAATAAACCATAAAACGTGTACAGTGTGAAATAGTTTCTGTATTTGCAATTACATTCTAATTGTTTTATTTCTTTGCTTTGTTGATGTAGCTGACAAAAAGGCCGTCCCTGTATCTGAAGTGTTTCTCAAATGACATTTTTCATATATAAGGCATCTATTAAACATGTCAGGACAGTTAGATATACGTATATATATCTATGGTCATGACTGCCCTGAAAATTACCTAAAACATCCTGGGCTATCTACTGTACGAGTAGGAAGATCGTATTCACAATAGAATTCCTGCATACCCCCAGTCATAATTTATGATGGAAAACCATGAGAACAAATAAAGCATATTCTCCCCATTTGGCATAGACCATGAGTAATCTTGGCAATACATCTATGGCTTGGGTTTGTTTATTTGTTTTAGTTTTTTAGGAGAGAAGCTGTTTTTGTTTTTGTGTTTCAGAGGGCATTTTTTTCTCCAGCAATAGACGAAAGGATATATCAAACTTGTCTGCATGCAACAACAGAGCTTCTGTCAATAGAACAGCCCTCCAAGGCACGGTGTCTCTTTGATGGATGTTCCATGGGAGACCTCACTCTAAGCGCATCTCTCGCAATGGAAGAAATAATAACACCCCCAAAATTACATCTAATTTTCCTTCTTACAGCAAACCTAGAGAGCACTGTTTTTCCCACTGAGACAGCACAGCTGGAGAAAAAAGAACCTTATTGCAGATGCTCGAAATGAAACCAGGCCCTTGGCTTCGCCGTTCTGCACGCACACGACAACAAACAATACAATAAAATGCCTATTGTCCGCAGATAATGAGGACGTGATTAAATCCATCCATACACCCAGTCTCCCGCTCTGTTCTGTCTTGAAGGACAGGTAGTCCATTGCCAGTGGTTATTCGTGCAGCTTTGTTTTCCGAGATCTAAATCCCCCGCTGGAGGAGGTGTTGTGGCACTGCCTCTCCCTCACTGATACATCCAGTAATTAATCTGCCCCCGGTACTTCGTTTGCAGGCTTCGGGCACTCCTGCGTTTTACTTTCACATAACGATCACAACAAATGAAACTGTCCTGTGCACCAGCACTGAAGGGCATTTGATAAGAAGAAATCAAATTCACTGTCATGCTTTTTCTTTGGGAGCCCACAGCTACAGGGCTCTTGCTCAACATGTTCCTAATATCATTGTCATATGCGGTGTAGCCACTTTATTTAATCATACAACGCACAAGAAAAGAAAAAGCCAGCCACTTACAAATAAACATTGTTGAAAGGATTGCAAATGGAGTGTACCTGCATTATGCTAAACAGCACACCAGGAGATAGTGAATTGAGTTGGACGCTACCGACATTCGATAAAAGCTTGGTAATCACCATACCCTGCCATTCATCTTCAAGGCAAGCTCATCTAGCCGGCATAAACACTCCGCTAGCACCACTATTTTCCATGTGGCTAAGGTCCTTGTTGCCTTCTGTGAATTACAGAGATGGCAAGGAACCATTTAACTTACAGATTTAATTACCAAGCCGGGCTGTAAACATGGCTTGGCATTTTGCACGCCTGGTTGTTTAAAAAGGCATCATAATCACTTATTCCATTTAGAAATTAGCTGCATCTTATTTAATCCGACGGGTGTATTTTCCCTACGGCTAGCGGGCTTGAAGTGCTCTCCAAACATAGACCAATTTCAGAATCAAGAGAGCATTTAAGAACTGATTTAAGTCAGATTGCAATCTAATTTGCCATGCTTGGTGGACACGGATGGATCCGATGAGCAATCAGCTGAAGCATGAGTACATTTTGGCTTGAGGTTTTTGTCAGAGTGGCTGCCATTCCTGCCTCTGGATTCTCGTTTGACAGACAACAGGGTGACCGGAGTGTTGAGTTTTCCTTGGCAGAGACCACAGACTGGGTCACATGTAGGGTGCTGAAAAGTGTGTGTGCGGCAGCAGAGACTTTGTGATGACCATGTGTTCTGAGTTAAGAGCCGAATGTTCCAGAAGGAATGCCCAGTGGGATGAAAATTCCATCTTTTACATCACGTTGATATGGCGGAGTCAACCAACCCCCCCGAGTTATTCAGTGGTAGTTTGGGAGAACATAAGAGAAAAACAACCACACTGACCTCATCTCTGTTCCTCCTGATCCAGGATCTGACTGTTTTTAAGGCGATCTCCGCAGCAGGCTCATTGGGAAAACCTTCAAACAGAAATGGGGCACACATCAAAACCAAATATCAAAACCATGTATCATCACAGCAAAACTCAATCACTCATCAACATTATTTGATGATCATTGTTTGATAGTCAGTTTTTGATCACACTCTGAGGAAAGAGAGAGTGCAAATATTAACATTTTGTTTCAATACATGGGACAAGATGTTATGATCCCTTGCATCTGTAGAGGGTCCTTCACACTAAACAAGTTGCTGTTGTGATGGGACCAGAGTCCAGATTTCTAAGGAGGCACTTTCCCTCTTTTAGGCCACCGTCAGCGGCTGTTATTTGTTATACTGTGTACCTCAGCGTCATCGTGTGTTTAGGCCTTTTAATCATAAGACATCCTCTGCTAAGGCAGGCCCACTGCAGGCGTATCAGATCCGGCTGTGTGTACCGATACCCTTGGGCTCCAGCTGGGGTCTCTCTCTTCAGAAGCCTAATAGTGGCTGTTGCTCCAAAACCCCGACAACCAACCTCCACTGGTTTGACCCTTGATCACCAACTTCATGATAACAGGTAGCGCATTTCAGTCCAACTTCTGAACGTGCAACATCGTACAATATTTAGTCTTTTTAAATTTCATCCTCATGCCAAAGATCAGACATTTAAACGCCCATTTAGTCAACACAACATGATCTCTTACACTGTCCTCCGTCAACCCTGTAAACGCCAATGGGGAAGCACTGACATATTGAACAGGATGGGTAAGGAATGGCATTAGTAACGGCCATATAAATCACTGCAGTTATGCCAGAATGAGAGCAGCATCTCCGCTTTAACACAATGCATCGATCATGAGAGAGAGAGAGAGAGAGAGAGAGAGAGAGAGAGAGAGAGAGAGAGAGAGAGAGAGAGAGAGAGAGAGAAAACTGATTGGGAGGTGGATTAATATTTGATAAGAGCTGAGAGCTCTTGCCTGGATGCGGATTCCTAGATCATCTGCTGTCAAGCTGGGCCCCTGAGAATGCTTGTGGACTGGCCTGGTCATCAGGCGGAGAGAAGAGAGAAGAGCACAGAGTGCAGCCTCACTCGGCCTCAGCAACTTTCATCAAGGTCCCGTTGCTATCTTTCAACAGCAAACAATTTCAAGAATCTCGAGTAGAGGAGCCTCAAGTCATACTACAACATTCACTCTTTTTCTCTCACCACAACCCCACCACACACACACACACACACACACTTCTCTGATGTTCTTCACCAAATCCACCCCCTCCTTCCCTTCACTTTCACCCTCACGTTACCCTTCTCCCCTGACACAGACACACACACGCACAAGCACACACACACACACACACGCACGCACACACACACACACGCACAGCTAGAGATCAGCTCTACTGGAAAGGCTGAGATCAAGTTTAATGTGTAGTGGGCTGAATATCTGTTTCAAAGGTAGCAAACACATAGCAGTGAATTCCCCTGCACCTTTCATTTCTGATATAAACATTTCCCAGCAAACAACTCCAACCTTTCAGCTGAGTTACCTTTTTGACATCAAAATAGATCACCTATGAAATTTGTGCAGCTCCAAAGAGAAAATTTTTTTTGGGAGAAGGGGAGTCTTATTGGGTCTGGCCTTGACAATCTTACCCTAAAAATGATTGCCAGTCAGAGGTACAGAGTGTTGGGCAAGTTACTGAAAATTAGTAATTAGTTACAGGTACTAGTTACTTTAAAAAGAAATTGAATTACCTTCCCAATTACTGTATATCAAAAGTAATTAGTTACTAGAGAAAGTAACTTTTGAGTTACTTTTAAGTCTGCTTTTAAAATGCCAATATGAACAGTACTGAACAGTCACACACACAATAACCCATTTTTAGACCTATTTATTTTAGTTTCAATGGGCCTTCAAATTAATAGCCTTGTACATGGGTTCTCGAACGTTTCCAACCCCAACACATTCTACAATGCATGAAGGCCCTTCTGATGGTTTGATAGATATGTGTACACTGCCTACTATTGTCTGCTCATTTTTGTGTGCGCACACACACACACACCTAAGGTTGTCCTCATCCAGCGACTGAAAACAAACAGTTGTATAGCATTTTAAGCACCATCAGTTTGAGTAAAGCCTGCGCTGCACAAATGACTAACCTACCGAAATAAGTTCCAATGAGCATCCAGGGGTTTGGGGATATTGTCGCACACTATGCAGAAAGTTGCGGTGCTCAACCTGTTGTTACTCTTCAGCTAGATAAGGTGTTCCAGAGAGAAGTTGTATTTTCCGTTTCAGACAAATGAATCCATAACACCATGGACATCAATTCCGATGTAAACATACCAGTGCAAATAACTCAAGTCGTTCTTTATTTGGTAAGAAATCCGCATTTTCCTCTCGAGTTAAACGCTTGCCTGTGCCAAGGCTATTTATGTAGGCCTATTGGTGTTGTGTTGTGGCCATGTTGAAAGAATGTGAAATTGATATAAGAAGGCTTTTGTGCAATAGGCAAAAAAGAGCATAGATAAACAACAATGCACTTTTACTGTCTTGGAGCTTATACTGTACGAGATGGAAACGAAAGGGAAAAGGCGTTTAAGATGTCCATTTAAATTATAGACCCTTTCAAGAGTGTTCCATTATCAGCATCATAGTTGGCCCCACAAGGCTTCCGTTTTAAAATCGATATGTTATCTTAATGCAGAGGAAGTAGCCTAGATTGGGATCCAAATAGAACGTTCAAGCATTGTTTTTGTTTTTATTGTTGAAAGGGTCTATAGCCTAATGCACTGGCATGTTTTAAATCTGAAATAAGGAGGAATGTGAGGAGGCTGCTATTACAGTTCTTCTCAGTCGCCTTGGTGCTTTTCTCAGATCAGAAGGAAAATTCTCATAACTATTAGTTCAACCTCCACAACATTTAGTCATTTGTGCACATCATAGTAGCAATTTTTCTTCCTCTGAACAAATTGCAAATGCTTTTGAACATGTATCAGTTGCTTTGTCATGTCAGTCAAAATGAACTATACTTATGGATGCTGAATAGTCGTTCCCAATAAAACTAATAGTCTTCATTTCATTACATACAAAATTGGTGAACTAGCTATCAAATTCTGTCACAATGCTGTAGAATTGCAAAGAGCATATACAGTAAAACTGTGAAACGTACATATATAAGTGTCTTGTACTCACTTACTCCCCTAACTACAGCAATTTGTAACTTTATTGTAGTTTTCAAATGGCTGTACAAGTACTGTATATTTCTGTCTATTCCTCATTTTCAGGTAGTGTCACCAAGTTCTGACCTTTTTTTGCATGGGAAAACATTGCGAGCATAAACTGTCGTAATGAAAACATGACAAAGCCATTTGACTATCTTGTTCATAAACGATGGTATCAAGACTTCATTTTGATGACACTGGCAGTTTCATTGACATAAATACTTGCTTTTGAGGAATGGACTATCCATTTTGAGCAAGTGACATGCTTTTGTAGTGCAAAGGTTTTGCAGTTTGCACTAATTGTTTTGAGAAATGCAATAACTGCTGTGCAAATGTTACTGTAATAGTGATGTGAGAAAAGCACCAAAGCGACTGAGAAAAACTGTAACTGTAAAGAATGCATCTGCAATCTAAACATGAAACGCAATCGCGGGAAACACAGCTAAGGTCGGGAGACGTTAGATCAGAATCAGCAAGTGTGCATCTGTAATCTTTTCTGCAGTCGTTCATTCAAGATCAACAGAGTAACGCAAGTAATGACTTATTTAAATTTCAGTAATTGTAATTGAGATAGATAGATAGATAGATAGATAGATAGATACTTTATTCATCCCAAGGGAAATTTTAGAAATTTTAGTTTACCCTTTGCTTTTTGCATCCTTGCAGAGAAACAGCAGAGGGCTTACTGTGGGGTGTATTCTCTGTGCTAATAACTGCTCCTCATCCCTTATTACATAATCAAATCCTAGTTTGATTATACTGTAGGCCTACAGTAGTGTGTTGTGCATGGAAGGGATAATGGCTCCCACAATGTCCTGATATACTGCTCAAAGCTGAGGCCAAGAATAATGACCAGACTGCGTCTATTTGTTTAGTGTCCACATATACAGAAACAAATATATAGACACTTATTAAAAACACCCTCCAGCCAATGAGAGAAGAGAATGTTTCATCACAGGGCTATTAAGCTGCTTACTGAGATGCAGTGCTGTGCACAGAGGCTGCAGGCAGGCAAGCAGGCAGAGAGTGAGTGAGCAAACTAGGTGGAGGTCAACCATGAGAGTGCATAACCAGATTAATACCCCCTCAAGGCACAGCGGGGTGGGATGGGGGGGTTGTATGGGGTGGGGGGGGTATCAATTCACACGTGGCCTCTGAGCTGCTCCTCTGACGATTGTAAACGGTACTGGGTGCATACAGGTCTCTAACCGGGAGAAAAATAGAGCTGTCGGACTGGAGAGGAAGACGGAGGATGGCGGTGCGGCGCGTTCTATTGTTCTTTCTGGGTTTGGTTGCTACAAATGCTGTATTGATTTGGCCTTCATGAACATTAATCATACACAGGCCATGAAAAAAAAAACACAACGGAATCGGGGCAGAGGAAAACACATTGGAGAGAATAACAGTGCATGGTAGTGGGTGATATGTTGAGAAAGAGAGAGAAAGAGAGAGAGAGAGAGAGAGAGAGAGAGAGAGAGAGAGACAGAGAGAGAAAGACTATGGACATGAGAATAAGAGGGAGAGTGTGTGTGAGAGAGGCAGACAGAAAATTAAAGAGAGAGAGAGAGAGAGAGAACAACAAGACAAACTGAAAGGGAGAGAAAGACACAGAGAGAGAGAGAGACATAGAGAGAGAGAGACATAGAGAGAGAGACACAGAGAGGTCAAAGAGGCCGTGTGATGTGTGCCGGTGCTGGGAGGGGAGACAGAAGGTCATGATCAGCAGTCAGAGCCCATTCAGACTGGCCTCTCATCACACGTCCCTCGCCTCTGCCCGCCTCTGTCCACCCCCGCCCGACTCCACCCTCCCTGTCTCCGCGCTCCCAGACACGGAGACGGTAATACGGCCCGCATCCATCTGCTGTGCACTTTCACCCCTGCCCCTCTTGGCTCACACTGCGGGTTTCTACAACAAACTAATCTGCATGTTTGCCCACGTTTGGGCACGTTTGACATAAAACACTAGACGTAAGTGTGTCCGTGGTCATCGGTCAGAGCTGAATCATGCATACTAAGTGAACTAATCAGGCTCAAATAAAAAAAAAAATGTTCTAAGTAAGAAAATTCTGTGGACCCCAGAGCGGCAGCACATAAACTGTAAGATGTTTCCCAGTCCAGCGGTGTAAGGAACCTTGGGCGTCCCAACCCAAGTCGGAGAAAGTAAAGTTAGAGCTCCCTCATCTCTCTCCATTCCTCTCACTGCCTGTCGCCTGCTCCATTTGTGGTGGGGAGAGTTTGGTGGAACTCAATCTGTCAGGCCAGGGACGGAGGCCTGGTGACAGTCAGGAAGTGTGGCATCGGTGGCGACGGCCTCTGGAGCCTCAGCTCACGGTTGCCCGGCTGCGGTGCGGGAGCGGGGCGGGTGCGGTGCGGGCCTACGCTGGGAATAGTGCCGTGGCCTGAGTAGATTTGTCTTAGTGAGGCGGCGTGATGGGGAGCTAGCCAGCAGCACAGAGAAACGGAGGACCTAGACAGCATTTTCTCAGTTACTGCTGCTAAAACACACACACACATACACAAAAACGCACACACATTCTCTCTCTCACAGACACAAACACACACACACCTCATGTCAAGATCCACCAGAGGACAGGACAGAGAGAGCGGGGAGTGAGAAAGACAGAATGAAAATGAGAAGAGGACAGAGAGGTGAGGAGAGAAAGTGAAAAAGAGAGGAGGAATCAGAGAGAGAGAGAGAGAGAATTTAAATTAGTGATGGATAACAGGTAGGAGAAGTGAGGAGTGAGACAGAATGCAAATAAGGACAGAAGTTCTGGAGAAGAGAGGGGGTGAGGGCGAGAGAGAAAAACAAAGGCTCGAAGACAGACACAGAAAGAGAGAGATCGAGAGAGAGAGAGAGAGAGGAAAATGGGAGGAGAGAAGGACAGAAGTTCTGGAGAAGAGAGGGGGTGAGGGCGAGAGAGAAAAACAAAGGCTCTAAGACAGACACAGAGAGAGAGAGATCGAGAGAGAGAGAGAGAGAGAGAGGAAAATGGGAGGAGAGACAACTTTCCCGACTATTCCCCAGGTAGCGCACGTGAAGGAGAGAGGGGTGTCACACCCAGGCTTCTCCTGCGCTCTGCTCTGCCGGTGGAGCTGCTAAATAATTGCTCAGGCTGCCGCTGAGTGACGGGCCACTGGAGCCTGCGTGTGATCGCTGGGACTGTAGCCGGGAAATGAACCCAGACAGCACACGGCCCACCTGAAAGCAAACTTTACCGCCAGAAACTTTCCCCACCAAGCAGCCGCAGGTCAAGGCATAGTACTGAGGCACAGAGAGAGAGAGAGAGAGAGAGAAAGAGAGAAAGAGAGAGAGAGAGAGAGAGAGAGAGAGAGAGAGAGAGAGAGAGAGAGAGAGAGAGAGAGAGAGAGAGAGAGAGAGAGAGAGAGAGGGAAGGGAGATAGAGGAAAGGGAGATAGAGAGAAAGGAAGCAAGAATGAATGAAAGAAAGAAAGATAGAAAGAAAAGGAAGTGGGAAAGAAAGAGAGAAATAAAAAAGAAAGAAAGAAAGACAGAACGCAAGAGATAGATGGAAAGCAACAAGAAGAGAGCAGAGAGCCAAAGACATGAGGCCATTTCTTTGTACATGAGCACATGACAAAGAAACATCAGATAGTGGATTAGAGAGTGGATGAGTTGGGAAATAAACAGACAAACAGAGAAGGGAGAAAGAGGAGAAGAAGAACATGACCTATATAGCCAGACCAAATTCCCCAGCAAGATGGAAAGAGGGACAGGCACACACACAAAATGGCCCCCGAGTCCCCCCGACTCCTCAGAGTGTGACCTTGGATCACAGCCAGAGCTCGCTGTGACACATTTTGTCCTGCAAGTTAAAATTACCACGAGACGTTTCATCTCTTTCAAAATGCCCTGAACCACAACTGACCCCCACAACCAACTGTTATGAGGCCTGTGACGGCCAGGACGTTTTTCTTTTTTTTCCCTCTTCCCCATCCGATGTTTTCTTCAATTACCCCGGCTATGCCTGGCCATATAACTTCCCTTACGCGAGGGTGAAGGTCTACACATCGCTGCAGGCTACTGATATGGTACAATTTTACTGGGAGTGCCTCCACTCCCTGTGATCGCTCTCCTTTAAGCCCCCCCGAAAGTAAATCCAGGGATTTAAGGCCCTTGGTGCAGTCCAGCGATGGCAGTGATGACAGACAAGCAGGCCAGGCGGCCAGGCCAGGCAGGCCAGCAGCCATCACTGGTGAAAGATAAGGTGCCGCGAAAGCCCTGTCCAGCCTAATCCCGCGGCGAGATGGAGGGGTGTCGGAGCGCGGCAAGGCGTCGCGCTCCGGCGAGTGAAAACACTTAGCCGAGCTGACCTCTCTGATCCCCCTCACGTGTGTGCCGCCACTGTCGGCTAATGCCGCGGCCACACCCTCTCCGCCGGGCCCGGTGCGGATTACACCGCATATCACCCCCCCCCCACGGCATCCAGGCCCCTCGCTAAAACCCTTCGTGTCAACAATTCACAAATCCACGCTGCAGGGGGACAGGCGTACACCACAGCACGAGATGTGACGCAATGCACGCCGTGTGAGAGGAAAGGGGGCCAAGTGACAGTCTCAATAATGGCCACAGCTCCTGGTATGTCCCAGACATGCGTGGGATAAGAGCCCGGTGGATCATCCTCTGCGAGACGGCTATCAGCAACGATGCAAATAAACACAGCAGGCTGAGAAGAGGTGCTTAGCCTGTTTACGGCAGAGTCTAATTGGCCTTTCAGGATTATTTGATACAATACAGGAGGATGATCCCACCACACCTGTCCTCCACCGTCCGCCAAGCACGCAAGTGATTGGCTTTCTAATGAGATTTAGTGCTTCCAGTCCTTATCCAGTGCAGTTATCCAGTACTGCTCTCCAGCTTGTAAAAGCTTGGCTTTTCACAGGGACATCATGTAACACAACAATGAGGCTCAACGAAAATCTAAACCCCATAATGACAACAAAGAAATGGGGATTTTAAAAAGGATCAAAAGACAAATGTATAAATTAGGTATCCCTTTTTTATTCTTCACAGAGATTAAATTGGTTATGGCCTTGGTAACACAAAAGACAAAAGATTAATTTATAATCCAGTGCTACCTGGACTCCTGGTGAAGGTGAGACTGTGGAGTTGGCCCGCGGAACAAGCACTGTGCTATTTCCAGCTCTTCCTGCTGCTATCATGTGATGGGAAAGCAGCCCTGTCACCTGAGCTTCTTCACACTTCACCTCTCCCGTCTCTCCCAGATATGTGTGTGTGTGTGTGTGTGTGTGTGTGTGTGTGTGTGTGTGTGTATGTGTGTGTATGTGTGTGTGTGTGTGTGTGTGTGTGTGTGTGCGCGCGCGCCTCATGCCAAACTTGACTAGGAGGCATATGGACCATTAGTATGACCTGGACAGAGAGCGCTCACGGAGAGCCGAACGCTTAGCGTTCACACTTTACACTGATGTGACATGAGGGCAACACGCCCAAGCTGGCAGCACGACACGAGCGAGACTGACACACAGAAAAATCTCACGCCGTTGGATTAACATCAGCTGTTGTCATACTGTATACGTGTACTCTCCGATGGAAAGATGAGCCAATGGGGAATCAATCACTTTGTGTTCCGATGTAGCACTTGTGTGACGTTTTTTTTGATTCCTTCTTCTCCTGTTCTCTCTAGACAGGCATGAGAAAGAGGCCTTTGAGGCCTGAGTCAGTGTGTATTGTCATTGGCGTCTCAAGGTGCTTCTGATGCAACGCCAGAGAAACTCAACCCCCCCTCCCCCCCTCTCCCTTTCCCAAAAATCAACATGGATGGCTTTGAGCTAAATGAGTCATTTCTCTCGTCCTCTTTTCGTTTTGAAGATCCTGTTGAATGACTTCCTGTCTCTCTGCTCTGTGCTGTAACGTTACCTAGGTGTTTGCGACAGAGAGGAGTGACGAACAGCGCACGCCAGAAAGACAGACAAAAAAACGACCCCCATCAGTCTTGTCCGCCCGGCTCCAGGCTCTCCTCCGCTTAGCTATCAGCGCCGATCTTGTAAGACACTGAAAGGTGTCTCCCCCTGTGGAAGGAATAATCCGTTTGAACCAGGGTCGCAGGCACCACTGATTGATGGGCCTGCACCGGCGGCACTAAATAACCTCCATCATACCCTCCGACCCCGGCGCCCCACGCTGGGCGCCAGTTTGTTTATGGGTGGTGCCTCCGACATGCTAACCTGCGCAGAAATTCTGCTCGGACTAATGGGCCGGACTGAGGAATTGGACTGTCAGGCGAGAGTGAGAACTCATTTTTCTCCCCTGCCCATCTTTATATCCCTCCTCCCCCTCACACCTCCACTTCCACCCACATCCCCACCCACCCACCTCCACCACTGCACCACCTCACACAATCCACTTCAGCAACCTCCGTGCTCCACAATCATCTGTCAGCAGAGACAGAGTCAGTCATAATAAAGGTGGGAGAGGTGCAGGAGGCGCGAGAGGGAGTGAAGATGTCAATTATCGCTTTGTGGCCTGACAAAGCTGTAGTTTCCACGTCAGGGGAGAGGTAGCCCAGATGATGGCCTTGGATCAGAGCACTTGGCCTACAGTGTCAGTGGCGGATCGGAGCTGGTGATCTCCCATGGTAATCTGGAAGTGGGTCAACCGACACCGCGAACAGAGGAAACAGAGGGAGGGAGGAGAGAGAGAGAGAGAGAGAGAGAGAGAGAGAGAGAGAGAGAGAGAGAGAGAGAGAGAGAGAGAGAGAGAGAGAGAGAGAGAGAGAGAGAGAGAATGTGGGGGAGAATATGTGCATGTGGGCTTTGTCCTGCTTGTGAACATATAATCCCAGAAACCTCACCCTCACCCCTGTCAAGCAACAGAGGGAAATTAATTTCATGTTTCAAACAGAGAAAGGAGGGCTTTATACGCACGTGAAGGAGAGCGAAAGAAAGAAAGGGGGGAGAATGAATGAACCGGCCTACAAGGGCAATCGTGTAGCAGAGCCAAACCTCTGGCTTGTTAACGCTTTGGTAATAATATACTGTATGAGAAGGCTTCTCCTCGCTTCTGCACTCTAGTAGGTCCAATCTCCACCCGCCGTGATCTCCACCATTAATCAGCCCCTGCCATAGAGAACGGGCAGCGGTTTGGATCCGAGATAAGCTGTTTACTTATTAAACAGGCCATTAAACTCTCCTTGATAAGGCATGTCAACAGTCTCGGTTTGGCTCTGACTCGGAGGTGCGGGCTTCAGGGGCCACATGGTGTGACAAGCTCCCACTAGCACAGGGGGGCAAAGCTGCATTTGCCCTATTTGTCACCAGCATACTGGGCACTGACACCAGCATACTGTGCCCACCACTTGCCCTTCACCAGACAAGACACAGTGTAAAAGCACTCCGCCATAGATGAACTTCAAACTAAGGGCCTGTCCACATTAAGTTGGTAAATATAAATTGATCTCCGTCCATATGGTTGTTTTCATATCTTTTTTCAAAAAGTTATGCATCTACACTGAAACCCCAGAGAAGTGTTTGTTGTTGGTGGTGGTGTCTGGGACTCTAAATCTGATCAGTATCATTATTATCTGAAACTCTATTTATACACCACAGAGAGTTTACGGAAAGTATAATTTTCGGTGACAGAAAATGGAAGGACTAAAGAGAGAAATAATTATGCGTGTTTATATTTACCCGGCCTAGTGTGGACAGGGCCTAATAGAGGTTTGATTGGAATGTCCAGGACTACCAGGGTACCATGCAGGCATTCCACTTATTGTTGCCATAGAGAAGTGGCTGTTGTGTGTGGTGACTGAATTAATGAGGGCAGCTAGTCAAACAAATACATACATAGACGCATGCAGTGCACACACACACACACACAGAATGAGAAACAAAAATGCACTTACCATAAATTCCCGTGGATATGCATGGGAAGGCCTGTGAGAGAGAGAGAGAGAGAGAGAGAAAGAGAGAGAGAGAGAGAGAGAGAGAGAGAAGAGGCGATGAGTGAATGTTCAGAGATGACGTGCAGATTCCCAGTCACTCCTCATATTTCAGACACAGGCAGCTAGATCAGTCATTCCTTCTCTCCACCTAAGACTGGAGAGAATTCCTCTCTGGTCTGATATGCACCCCACAGGACTTCCTGAGCTCACAGACCTCATCCGCTCTCATCTTTCCGCTTCATTTTTAATCCGGGCCCCTTGGCTAACAGAGATAAATTTAACCAAATCAAACACAATCAAATCCTCCACACAGCTTCCATCATTTTTCACTGCCAGGCATCTAATATGATATTATTACATGTTTTTCAGCAAAGCCTGGTATGTAACACTGCGCCAGCTCCATCCTGACACTGGAAAGCTAAACCATAACAGGTGGAGTTGACTTTTCCCTGAGATCTCATTAAATCCTCTGCAGATCCTTGCTGAAATACTGATGACAGCCACGCATCCACCTTTGGCAACTCACAGGTAATGGACACACACAGACATAATATACACGTGTGTGTGTGTGTGTGTGTGTGTGTGTGTGTGTGTGTGTGTGTGTGTGTGTGTGTGTTTGTGTGTGTGTGTGTGTGTGCGTGTAATAAGACTGTGTCAATATTTAACACAGTGCAATAGGTGCAATACACAGTGATGTACATAAATTAAGTTTAAGAAAGATCAAGAGGATTGTTGTTATAGTGGCCCTGCTATCTAGGTTTCAGGAGTACAATAGCAAGTAAGTGACCAACAAATCTGTCATCACTGTAGAAATGTAAGTCTAAAGATAAAGCTATTGTTTTACTGTACCACATCCTGACTTCAAATGAGTGCTTGGGTACCCTTGGGATCTGGGTATGAAATGTATAGATATATAGGATTCTTGGAGAAAACAAGCTTCATCTTAGTATAAAAGAAATATAACTTAGATAGAATAGACTAATAGAATAGGAGTTCAATCAAGAAACACCTTTAATACTTAACCATATAAAAAACACACACACACACAAATTCCCAACAGAGACTAATCTTCTTGATCACAAGGCTCGTATTCACACCTTGCATTCCTATTGTGCAAAACAACGCCATAAAGAAAAGCTATGTTCGATTTCATTTCTAATTACTTGGCACAAGGTATATTTCAAAGCGGAGCGTGCATCAGCTCTCTACTAGCAGCGAGCTAATTAAGCTGATGGTTGATTAACTGGCCGTCGTATTTTATTTCAGCTCAGCGCTGGGCAGCGGGAAGAGAGGGCTGGTCGGCCTGCGGGAGCCGTACGCCACGGAGAGCGAGCGTCCAGCTCTAGCTCAGCACATCATAACTCCCCACTCATGAATATCATAACGATCGCAGATCGGCAGATCAATCCCAGGGCCCCCGGTTTGGACCAGACGATCTGTTCCCACTGAGTCCTCGCTCCTCAGAGATGCTTCTGGAATGTCAGGGAGACGGAGACGGAGGCGGAGGCGGCGGCGGCGGCGGAGGGGGCGTGGCTTTCTTAATCTACATTTTAAATGTGTCAGGAGGACCATGCCCGGATTGAAGGGGGGACATTTCTCCCCCAATTATCCTCAATTCCATTAATAGATTGACAATAGAGGCCAGTGTTAGGAAGGATGATGGCAGCGGGGTATTTGGGGCAGCTATAAATGTGTTGAAGTGGCAGGACAAATCAGTGGAAAGTTTCAGTGACATCCAACTATTCTCTCACACTCATTATGTAAACTTATAATGCTTTGTAGGATATTGGAAATGTACGGTAACAGTAAATTATTTCCTGATTATACATTATTACATCAAAAACTCCTCTTATGCTGATATATTGTAAAACCACAATAACATAATGAAACGAAAGCCATGGAGCAGCTTGCCATCCATCTTGGTGAATAAATGCATCTCCCAACGGGTAAGAACCATGTTTTTCTTAATTTTCCCTCTGGCCCTTCATGGAACTCTTGTACATGTCACCATGAGTTTAGCAAATAAACATATTAGGAGTTTACACATCTCTCCAGATGAAAAGCTTTTATATGAGTGTGACGCTATTCAGATAAGAAAGAAGCCATTTAATGATACAAACTGCTTTACATTTCATTTGCAAATGGAAGTGTCTGCTTAAAGTGGACAGTTACATAATCTCAGAACACAAAACAGTGTTAAATTATACAATATAGAGAGTTAGTTATGTATAGCTATATGTTATGGCTACTCATATACTCATATGTATGCTTTCTATATTGCAACGAAAGCTAAAAATCTAAACCACAACCATAACTCAAGGGTCTAAGCGAAGAAAGAAAAAAATGCCATTTTTTTTAAAAAATGATCAAATTTAGCATCCTGTAATAGTCCTGGTTTTGCTTCAGATGTAGGGCGAGCAGTTTGAAACTAAAACCATACATCCTGACTAGTTTGCAGCACAAACCTATTTTGCATTCGTCTTTTTAAAGTATATTAATAAACAGTAAAGAGGAAGAATTTATTCAGAGCTCACATTCATCACCTGAAGCAGCTGAGTGTGTGTTTTAAGCTAGCATTCATCACAAGGTGCACCTACGGCTGGACTGCAATGGAAGAGCAAGACAAATAGAAAATCCCACTTCCAATTTCTGCTTTCTGCTTTCATACCCAATAAGAGCGTGATAAGAGGCGTATGGCATCAAACCGGCGGGGGGGGGGGGTGCATGGGAAGTATCACTAAACTCCTCACACTGAAGGAGCAGTAGGCATAGCAGGTTTCCTTTGTTCTATTTGACCAAGACAAGCACTGTTTGGTGACACCTGGAAACGCGTTAACAAGCATCTGTCAGAGAAATGTTTTGAAACATTTCAAAAAGGGGTGCATGATGGCGCCGAAAATAAAAGGCTGCCTGTAATTGCACTAATGTTCTGTTGACACGGTTTTTACAGGAAAACAAGCACAAAGGGAAGGCAGAGATGCAATTTCAGGTTGCAGCTGCGCAAATCAAAGGCTGTTACAGGTTTGTTTTCCAGGAGGAGATCTGATGAAGCTTTCACAGGGGGGCTGGGAGTGCCGTGTGAAAAAAAAGACTACAAACTAAAACTGAGTTAAAAAGATTCAACTAGAACATCTATTCCAAGCTCCATCAACAGCCTCCTGCCTGGTAGCACTGTCCCATTCTCCTCTTTGTCCTTTCTGATTCTCAGGGTGCTTGCAAGGTTCCACTTTTCTTTCATTATGACGGAGATCCAGCTGTCAAGATCAATATTTCAGCCCTATCTTTTACTGGAGCCGTGACCTTTCCAGACACGTGTCTGTGCTCTGAAACACACCAAAGCTGATGAAGCACACAGGAGAGATGGAGAGAGGAGCAGGAGGAGGAGAGGAGAGGAGAAGAGGAGGGGAGAAGAAAGGAGAGAGGAAGAGAGGAGAGGATGGAGAGGAGAAAGGGAAGAGGAAAGAGGGGAGAGAACAAAGAGAGGAGAGGAGAGATTTTTTTACTTCCTTGGGTCCCCTCTCCTCTTTGTTCTCTCCTCCTCTCCCCTCTTTCCTCTTCCCACTCTCCTCTCCATCTACTCTTCTCATTCTCTCTCCTTTCTTCTCCCCTCCTCTCCTCTCCACATTACATCTGCACCCTCTTCCCAGACAACCAGGCGTGTGTTCCCACCCCATACAGCACTGGCTATGAGGGCAGACATTGTGTTAAGAAGATAACACACACCATGAAGGGAGTTCACACGGATGCACATTCCCACTGAAAGGCAACAGGCAACAGTCATTATTTCATAACTGGGATTACTAAGCAGGCTTGTCTGTCAAGACAAACTGTTGTGAACTTGTGTGTGTGTGTATGACCGCATGATATTACGGCAAACACAAATCCGTTGATCCACCCACCTGTGCCCTACCCATCTTCGGACAATCTTTTGATCCATCTGCAGTGGGAGGACAACACTGAGCTCTTTATTTTCCCGGAATTAATTTGAGTGACAGCAGCAGTGTTGCTGACTTCAGGAACCAGGCTGTGCAGGCAGTAAACACATCACATTGCCACTCCTCTCTCTCAACCAAATCTCACACATACTCTAAAGAAAGGCTAATCCAGCGACCAAAAAATAAATAAAAAAATAGCTCTGTATGTTTCGACGATTGGATTGCTTTATGGAGACAAACTAAAATACTGCGAAATGGATATATCCAAGACCATTCTAAGGACATTGCTTGGTCTTGTCTGTGGGTTTAAATAGTAACCCTTCCCCCTTTATAACCTCTTCAGACTTCTCATTTGAGAACATTAATAAAAATCGAATTAGGTGTCACCTCAATGTAAGGAATCTTTTTTTCCCTCTCCATAGAATATTCTAGCACACAGCAAAAAAAAGAACTGACACGCTAATCACATATCTGGGCGTATATTGAGCTAAGTCATTTGACAGCCTCCTCGGTAATGTGATGCTTGAGGGCTTGGGATCCATCAAAATGAGGCAAAATGAAGGAACTTTGAATTGCATTCGGTACAAAAGGAACAACCTTAGCATGTTACTTGTCACACTTCTGACACTATGTCAGCTAAAAAAAAAAATAGTACTAGTCTAATTCACTAATTCGCTGTGCAGCATATATTGCTTAGGGATATGAACTCTTAAGTAGGTAATCACTTGTACATGTGCTGCGATGTGTTCTTGTGAGATGACTACCTATGCTGGGGTGAATATCACTAATTGGCTCTGGTCAGAGTGCTGGCGGGTCATAAGGCTACAGTGAATGATCGAATGGATCAGGCTAACCTCTGGGCAAAAAAAAATAAAAAATCTGGTAAATGCCTTACATTAAAAAGGCGTCATTGTAGTTCATGAAACAAGATCTCAAAACCAACAATCCATGTCAACGTGACCGCCACTCAAGTGTAACAGCAAATGTCAACAATAAACATCTTTTGAATGAAATAAACAAGCCTAACAATCTGAATAGAGGGCTTTGTAACAATATGCTCTCCAGGAAACTTAACACAAGCTTTCAGGTGCAAATCAAACAGGACATCACAACAATTTCCACATCTCAGTTTCAGGTCCAGCTGACTGAATACTGATCAAGGCAGATCGCAGGCAGGCCCATGAGGCTTCCTTTGGTTTCAGTGTTCACTTTCAACAGACTCCCTCCAGGCACCCAGAATAGAAAAATAATGGCTAAAAATACAGTCACCGAGCAGAGATGAAATCTTGACATCAATATAAATAAAAAATGAAACAGCAAAATATGAAAGCGTCACGTTTGTCTAAACATCTCAGTAGTAGGTGAAATGCAAATATGGAATTGGGCTCCTGCAGGATTGCTGGAGGATCTCAGCTTTGGGACTGGGAGTCAGAGCGTGAGGAAGCAGTTGGCTGGCACAGTCCAACCTGATTAACCACCATACCCCTCCCACCCCCCCCCACCCTACCCCACCCCACCGCAGCTGCAATCCTAGCCGCTCGGATGCAATCTGTTTACATGTTATGCGGATGCATTCATACGGAGCTCTAGAGTTAATTAACGCGTCTGACATTATTGCACTTCTCCTCTATGGCTTCCAGTGGTGGGGCTCGGGCTATTATTTATAGTCTGTTAGTTCATTAGAGGGAAATCCGCACGTCTGGCCACGCGGGTGACGCGTGCCCACGCTTGCAGCCTCACACAGGCTTTATGTTCTTTGCTTAAGAAGCGTGGGGAAATTGGTCACTAGGGAAATTCCACTGCTATTGCCACCACTCCCACTTAATCAATCACTTCGCTTTAAAGTAGAGCACCTTCTCTACTTTTCTTGCTAGCATGGACGATTTAGACCCCGCATAATGTATGGAACGCAAATCTGCCACTAATCACATACATGCACAGCAGCCACATCCACAAACAAACAACGACGACGACCGTGCAATGGAATCTCAATTATAAACGGCCCCTCAATGCAAAAAGAACAACAAACAGTGAGGAATCAGTGGTGCAGTTCAAAGCTCAGCAAGTACAAATGAGATTTGCTACTGGACCACACACACACACACACACACACACACACACACAGCTAGTGTAAACAACCTGTGAGGCAGTTTACGTCACAACTAATAAAGTAATACAAGCACATACACAGTTTTATTTATTTGACAAAGGCACAGTTTATGCTACATGGGCTCAACCACCGTACACTAAACTCAAAAAAGGGTCTAATAATGCACTCGGACCAGGATTTGGGTCCTTGCTGCTTGCTGCAGAAGTGAAGACTGCTACAGTCTCTCTTCCACCTCAGATGCATTTGCTAGGGAGGAGATCCAACACGCAGTGCAGCGACCTGGTTTAGGGAACATGGCGTTCTGTTGCCGTCTCCGCCCGGGACAGGGGCTGGGCCCTGCGGCAGCCATGGGAACAAGCTGTGAGGAGCTCTGGAGGTGCCGACCCACTGCCCGTAGCCTCCGAGTCTATTTGTTCAGGGAGCCCCGTCATATAAATCACTTCAGCCGAGAGTCTGTGTAAATGAGAATCGTGCACTAGGCTACATGCACCTCAAAAAAAAAAGCAAATCCAGGACATTTTCAAGGGCTGATGTATCCTCAATTAAAGACACTGCAAAGCGTGTCACCATGGAGCCATGCGCAAAGTTTCCCATCGCGGAGCAGCACCAGGACCTTGATGCATTGTCACACTTCGTGCGAGTGGAAAACCCAATGACAAACACTGTTTTTTTTTTCAACTGAAAATCATCTCTTTTTTTTATCACCAACAAGAGAACAGATTTGGATGGAAGGATTTGGCGGACAAGTGTGCTTTTTTTGCACAAAAGTAAAACGCTTCAGCTTTCACCGAAGGTGTTTTTTGGTTGAATTTAAAAGCAGGTAACAATGGGCCTTAAATGAGCAGTGAGCATGATAAATCAGTGCCTCTGAGCAGGAAAGGCAGAAGGGGTTGAGAATGCCACAAAATGCACCAACAATTTTCATTCAAATCCTAAGGCAGAAAAGTTACAAAAAAAAGAGATTAAGGATATGTTTACAGATGCAGATTGATGAATATATTTCTGCACCATCAGTGTAGTACTGAGAACCAAGGACACGGGAAGAGAATAATACACAAAAGAAAATGCCAAAACTCTGAGCAACAATTAGGCAAGTAATCCTATGTAAGGTTAATAAAATATTGAATATGAAGCACAATCCCACCTGTTCCATAAAAAAAGACACTGGAGGGAGACAGTATTTTATGTCTTTTATTCACTGTAAAAATAAACTCCAGCATGAGTTTGTCATTCACAGATACTGAAGTCATGTTATGACCTTCACATACCCCCGAGGGAAACCCAAAAGGGAAACAATGCTCCATAAGCTTCCCTTTGACACGACTGAACTCGTACCACAAGCCCATCAAAATCTCCATTGGCCGTCCCCTGGGTCTCGTGAGAAGGCAAAAAGCTCCCTAAGGAGTCTCGCACCTCTGTCATCTGTACAGCCATGTTCCATTCCATCAGACCTCTCAGCCTTATCCCACGGTCAACACCCCAAAGGATTCCAACGGGGGCCACAGATAGGATAGGCAGATAGAACTAGCACTGCAGCACGTCGCTACGCAAAAAGGAGGGAGGGCTGTGCATGGTACAGTATATCGGAAATACATCACTATCCCAGTAATACTGAAGCAACGCAAAACTGCTTATTACTGCTGATGGTCTTCTTGAAAACAGATTCTGGTCGCATTCCATCTTTCTGAGTTGCACTGAATACATAATTATAAGGGTCTTGCAGATAAAAAAAATCCCACTGACCCTTCATGAATATTCACCATTCCCTGAAACTACATTTGCTAAGTCTATTATCTGAGAATTAAATCGTGATTATATTAAAGATTTAAAAAAAGGCTTAACGCAATTAGATGCTGTCTGTCACTGCGAATAGATCATTTTAAAGTAAGAAGTCGGCAAATTGGCTTGGCTCAGTCTCTCAATGTGCATTGTTTAAAGAGTGCATTTTAATGTAATCTCTTTTTTTTCTGTATGCAACGTCTTTATTAAATGAGTCAAGCTGAATTTATCTGTAGCAAATCGATGCTACTGCACATGGGCTACATAATGCTGATGCGACTCTCCCAAAGAAATCAGCCAAACAGCATTTGATGGCAGCAGTGTATGGTGTACAACATTTGCATAAGATAGCATCAAAATGTCATCTTATTCTGGGGTGGACAGAAACACTTCCCTTTTGCCCAGAGTTGGGGGAAATAGGGATTTTCTCCCTCAAGGCGACACCCTGTCTTGTCTAAACCTTATGGAATATCAGTGGGGTAACACACTAGCTAAGGCTTTGGAGACTTGCAAAGTAAAACACGGCTCAACCGGCTACCTATATGCTAAACGCTAAAAACAAGACACTGTACAGGTTCGGCCTTTGATGTGAACTCCCACTGCTGTCAATCTCCAGCACTCCAAAAACCTCCTGTCAAGGCGCCTCAGCTTTGCCTGCAGCTAACACAACTCCGCTTCGACAAAGACACCTCATCCAAACACCCCCTCATCCAGACACCTCATCCAAACACCCACTCATCCAGCTCGAATGGGTCAAAACAGAGGCATAGCAGAACTGAGGCAGAGCTTCTTGACCACCCAGCTGATCCACTGGACCTGATTAACAAGAAATGGGTGTTTTCACAGCCCACCGCCTGCATTCATTAGTAATCGCCCGTGACAGACATTCAAAACTCCTCTGTGCTGTGCGGCCTGGAAAGTGGGGAAATGAAAGTCAACAACTCTCTCATTCAAAAAGCATACAACATTAATACCTGATGTAAACATGTTTTCGGGATGCTGTCATTCCATCACTCCTTTTCAAAAGCAAAAAACTCAGCACCAATAATCCCTGGCAATGCGCGACCAAGGGAAAAGCGAAAAACCACAAACAGTAAACAGTTGTGCGTGTGTGTGTGTGCCCTGCTGTCAAACTAGCTCCACATTCTGACTCAAATTTGGCTCCTTTTCTCGCCCCGTAGAGGAACAACACCATCTCTTCTTTCAGCCACCATCTCAGCCACAGACTCTTAAAAATGTAGCATATCGATTGCTTTGTTTGTGCTGTTGGGGCAGAGATGTTCTGTGCTGAGTGTGAGTGTGTGTGTTTATCTGCAGAGGGCCCAGGAGACACAGCCTCCTCATGCTGACAAGCCAAAGTAATGGCGCCTGGGCTCCCCGATCAGCGGCACAATCCACTTTGTATTATAATCCGTCCAAAACAATCTAGCGCCCGCCCTGAATTTTGCATGGATGAAGATCTGACATGCATCTAATGGTCTTATTAAATGTTTTATTATATTTATCACGAGAGGGGTGACATTATAAATTGAAGAAGGCATTAGGATTCGGCCCTTTCAGGACGAGTTGTTAAAAAGCGAAGGTGGAGTTACGGGAGGTGAAGAACAAGAGTAAACACGTGGAATGACTACACGCAAGAAATCCAGCCACAGATAACCTTATGAAAAATTCAGCCGCCCGAGGTGTAGCGGTAGCCGTAGCGGTGCAATCCAGGCCAGGCTTAGCCGAGGGTGGATACGGTTCTGAGGCACGCAGTGGCCCATTAAGATGCTACGCTTCGTTATGAAATTGCTGCGCTGAGCCACGTGCATGGGACATGGGACTGATGTTTGCACAGAGATGTGAAGGTAGACAGGATCAAAGATCAAAGGGTCTGCTCTCTGCAAGCTGCACTCTTCCATGCCAGCCGCCTTTCGACACATTGACCAGAAACCCTCAACACCAGAGAGCCTTCTCAGCCATCTGAACTACCCAAACTAAGGCAAAAATCTTCATTCTTCATTTTTAATAACCCCAAATTATTTTCAAACATGTACAGAATTGTAGTAATGACATCTAGACTCAATTAAACCGAATGTAACACAAGAAAATTCCAGTAAACCTTTCACACTATGACTGGGCTATCTTTGAGGAAAATACTTAATTTTTCATCAATATATTCCATGATTAAAAGGGTGAAAAAGGAATCCCAAATTATTTTCTTTCATACTCGTGAAGAAAAAATATGATTCATGATCTACTCAACATGAATGAGGATTTCTTCAGAGGTTAATCTAAATGAAGCATTAAATAATAATGAGGGGCCCTTTTTCAAGTGACATTACATGCCTTTCCATCTATAAATCAACTTTACCAGCATATTTTATCACTGAGGGGACAAGGGGCCATCCTCTCACCATTCCCAGGCAGAAGCCTCTCCTGCTCCCACGATCCCCCATCAGTGTGGGGCAACTAATTAAACAGCCGCTCCTTTCAAGGAGTCCTTCAAGAGTTCAAAAGCTACATATCAAAGGAGGTTCAAAGGCAATCCGAAGCCAAAATGGTAAGGTGCAGGGATATTATGCATGGGAGGAAAAAAAAGAGGGTGACTTGGCACCATGTATGACTCTTCTTCTCTTCTGTGAAAAAGAGCAACAAAAAAGAAAAAAAAAGAAGAAATTGAAATTGCACCTAAGTGGAGAGCGCTGCTGCTTTTATACAGCGGAATATTAATCTCTTTTTCTCTGTGGCGCGACTGTGCAAATCCTGTAAGACTGAGCACAGGCTCATTAGTTCCTATGATATGAAATTACTCAGTGGTAAGAAAATATGCTCAAAAGCAGTTAAGAGGAAACCTTTTTCCCCTCATCACCAGATCTGTGAGGGTGGAAATGGACTCTCATTAGAAGCTGTATGTTTGAGCTACGTAATGATTGTTGAATAGCAAAAGGTCCTCTGTGGAAAATAATAATAATAAAAAAAATCTCCCTGCAACCCCCTAACCATTACTCCCCCACCCATACTGTGAGAGTCTCTCCATCTCATCACCTTAACTCGCTCTGCTTCATTACAGATGAGATTGCTTGTGGCTCGTTATGTAGGTGTGTGTTATTAAAACGAGGGCTGTAAATGTTGAAATGGGTATACAGTACGTGTTCACTCTTGCTAAGGTGCATCTCCAGCTAACCCTAAGGCTCACAGCAGAGGGAGTAGCATCGACTGCTAAGTTTTAAAAAAAACTATATGGGGGAAAAAAGACGCTCAACAACTGCATTTATCTCAATAATTCTCACTATCCTGAGTAGCAAAACAATAAAAATCCTCTTCCTCCTCCTCCTCCTCCTTTTCCTCCTCTCTCTTTCTCGCTTAACTAACAGAGCATGCTGATCCCTGGCTCCCAGCCACATGGTTGTGCTTGGCTGAAAGGTAGACCTGGAGTCAGTAGGACAAGGTAACAGGAAAAGGGCATTTTGTGGCCGGCCAATGCTCCACCGGCGTGGTGATGAGTGCAGCTGGACGGGCTCCAGTGAGGTGGGTTGGGGTGCAGTGGGGTGCATATTTTTAGCCCGTTCCCTGTGATATCACAGGGGGGCAGAGGAGGACTGCCATGGGAGGATGCTCCTCCAGGAATGGGCTTATCTCCTCTACTAATCTACTTCTGGAGCCACCACAGGGCTGTGCAGACAACCACGCAGTTCCCACTGGTCAGGATGCTGGACCGGTCAACAAATATGGCCATCTTTAGTCTAAGCTCTCTAACCCTAGTTGGAGTTTTTTCCATATTATTATTATTATTATTATTATTATTATGTTATACGATAGTATATGTTTAGGGTTTTTGTCTTTATGCAGATAGGACAGGTGAGAGTGACCAGAATCCAAAAATAGGGTGTGGAAACGGGGAAATGATTGTGGGTCAGAATCGAACCCTGATGTCTGGGGTAATTAAAGTTAAAAAGTTACATTTGACATTTAGCAGACACTTTTATTTAAAGCGACACAGACTCGCAACAGGTCGATCGATTGTTAGTTGGTGACGTTACCATTGCTCCTCTACGCCCGCACTGGAACCATATTGTGTTGGGGTGTTGCCTCTAATGTGACAACTCCCACTAACCTTAGTTTTTGCAAATGGTAGGAATTAATCACATGCAATTACAACCAGAGCAGCACTAAAGCAGCCAACTCATTCTCATAAGGACCTGTGTTGAGACACAAGTCCTGCTTATGACA
Organism: Alosa pseudoharengus; assembly: GCF_046254945.1. Taxonomy (NCBI): domain Eukaryota; kingdom Metazoa; phylum Chordata; class Actinopteri; order Clupeiformes; family Clupeidae; genus Alosa; species Alosa pseudoharengus. The sequence continues at coordinate 9,752,263 of NW_027468620.1, read as the reverse complement.
TTTGGGAGTGTGTGTGTGTGTGTGTGTGTGGGGGGGGGGGGTTGAAAAAAGCACTGGGATAACTCACACATCCGCATAATGTAAAGCCCATAAAATTCATAATCCATTTTTATTCCAATCTGAACATTTTCCTAAGGTCTCATTATTATACTGTGGTGCTTTAATATAATCTTTTTTTAAACCCTTCTTGATTGTTCCTGGGGTTTCTAATGGGTGGGAATTTACAGAATATATATATATATATATATATATATATTTCAGGTAGGGACACTCTTACCGGCTCTAAGAGAGTAAATTTGTTCATTTGTGCTACCGATGAGAATAAAAAATAAGTTTGGTTGGTGCAGAACTTTTCTAATGACTGAAACATTATTAGAATAGAAAGAGAGTTTAAAGTTTAAATCAGTTCAGTCAAAACACAGTTGTATTAGAAAAGTATGGTCTCGATGGTAGTTCTAAAGTTCCACAATCTCAAGCAACATAGTGGACATGGAGAAAACTAGCCTGACGAGCCAGACCCACATTAAAATGTAGGGTCTGGGCACTCACCGTTCGCAGTGCTCAGTCCGAGGGGTGGGATAATCGGTTGTCTTTCAAATTCCCTCTGCACGCAATAGGACAGCGCTGAGTCCCATGCGTTTTCCCACCAGCGGAGCTAGTTGGCTAGTTCAAACTTTTGCCATCTTAAAACAAGCTTAACTTGTGTCACACTGTTGGCCAACAGCAACATCCATCTTCTTTGTTTTCAAGTAGCAGGGAATTCAAGCCAAACTCTGCAACTCTGCCATCAATCATTATGTTAAGCCCGCCTAACGACTCTATACACAATTTGATTGGCCTGATAGAAGTTTAATTTTTTAAGATCACAAGCCAACAGAGAGTTGCTAGACTAGCCCTGGAAGCAAATGTAATTTGCTGCCGCTAGGGTGCGTCTAGATTTCTAGGCTAGGAGAAGACTCCTGTACCCATTTGAAGGTACACCAACCATATGGCCCTTCACAGAGTTTACATCTAAATGCCTGTATACTGTACTAGAGAGAATTGGAGTACATATGGAGAAACGAACCCCATCATGTACATGATCAACGTTGTGGTGTAAAACAATAAGTCTCTCTTCCTAAACACGGGCCAGGAGTGGATCGGGGCTGTTAGGGGCTGAGCAGCCATTCTCTGTTGGGGAGATCCACTGAGATGGGCCTGCAATCTCCCCAAATCCTCTCTGAGCTGAGCTCCCTGCCCAATGAAAAGGCCAGTTTACACAGGAATTCCCTTGTTTTCTTCACACACACACACACACACACACACACAGTGTGTGGTATTTGTGTTTCATCACAAACACTATCAGTCCAACTAAATAGTACAACAAGCACAACAACAAAACTGGGGTTAAACTCAACAGAACGACCAAAAGGACAAAACACACACACACACACTCCAAACAACCAGTATCCTCTCTTTTTCTTCTTACAAGTCTCACAGTTCAGAAAGAGGAATTTAAAACGCTGTCAACACCCACACAGAAGCAAACAAGGGCGGACAGAGCAACAGCAGCGGTGACAACAGAACTCCGAAAACTTGAATTCCCGAAGACAGAACCCAGGGAGGGCTGACCCCCCTCATCGACCCAGCTGCTTTCTCATTCCTCTGTCATTGACCTGTCACTGTTAGTATATTCTTTCATTAAAGCACCTCCAAACAAATCCTGTTGAGCCAGACAGGGCTGGCCTGTGTGGCTGGGGGGGTGAAATGTGTGGGAACCGATGCAGACCTCAGCAGCTGCCTGTGTCTCTCTGTGTGTGTGTGTGTGTGTGTGTGTGTATGTGTATGTGTATGTGTGTGTGTGTGTGTGTGTGTGTGTGTGTGTTTGCTTGCGTGCCGCGCGTGCACGTGTGTGTGTGTGTGTGTTTGCTTATGTTTGTGTGTGTGTGTGTGTGTGTGTGTGTATGTATGAGTGTATGTATGTGTATGTGTGTGTGTGTGTGTGTGTGCCTGCACATGTGTGTGTGGAGTGGCTCTGTGTGCATGCCGTGTGTGTGGGAAGGCCACAGGGCTGTTGCCGGCCCTCTCCCAACTGTGTAAGCACATAAATCTGGCCGTGCCCCGGGGTGGGAAGCTGCAGCACTAATTGACTGTAGAAGGATTAGGGGTCAGGGCCCGAGTAATATTAGCATTAATAAAGTTGATCCTTCAATGGAACCAATCAGGTGCACTGTGGGTGGAAGAGATCTCCGCTTACCGCCACCATGGCAGGGATATATTACTCTTAAATCCCTGGACACACACACACACACACACACACACACACGCACACACACACACACACACAGAGAGACACAGGGGAGACACACATAGGCATGAACATTTGCACAGATGTAGATAAACACACACCCACACCCTCTCACACTCTCAACATGCAGACAAAAGGAAATTCATATATTTCAGCTGACAAAGGCAAAGGCAACAACAGAGGGGACAGAAAAAAAGATAAGGGAAGGCAAGAGGGGGAGAAGGGAGAGGAGAAACCACAAGCTTAGATAGTGCAATAACAGCATAATCACTGTCTGGGCCTTCTGCATAAGTAGAATGAGGAAGGCACTAGCAACAGCAGCAGCAGCAGCAGTGGTTGCCTCAGCTCCTTGGCCCAAGGACACGGCAGGCACAGAGGACGCCAGCGCACACGCCCCGCGGGGCCCTCGAAGGGCCTACCTCTACAGGGGCCACAGTGGAGCTTTGATCTGGCGCCCCTGCCAGCGCCCCACCCACGAGAGCCAGATTAGTCCAAGAAAAAAGTGTCGCAGCGTCTTTTCTCTGTACTTCTCCCGACAGCGAACGGAAAGAGAAGGCAGGAGAACAGAATGCCACCTTGGTTTAAAACGGACACAAGTTTTAATTTCACCCCCCCAACCCCCCCAACCCCTCCCACCCCCCCAACCCCCGATGTCGTCGTCGTCCCTAACAGTGCCTATTTTTACGGAGGAAGCCTTCACACTTAAAAAGAGCGATCAAAGGGGCAGTGCAGTCATTGATAAGCGTATAATGGGCTACTTTGAGGGTACACGCGCTTCAGTGAAATCCACACGTAGCTCAAACTGCCAGCTATTAGTCATGCTGTTGCCTCATTTCCATACTCGCTTTATTTTTCTCTGGCATGTGTGAAGTGCGCCAGCGGTTGTGTGAACTCCGACGAGCGCTAATGATATTCACACCTACGGGGGACACAAAAGGTCTTCATCATTCTTTGTCTAAGAATGAAAGGGCTCTTATGAAGCCACTTGTTATGGTTCACACACACACACACACACACACACACAATATGCAGATTTCAATTTTTCAGAGTGTTTCCCTTTGATTAGCCTCTTCTCTTGTCAGTCTTGGGGACTTGTGCACTTGCTCTTGGGGTTGAACAATAGAAAAATACCTAGAAGCTATGCTGGCCAGGTTGGGTTCCTGGTGAGTGGTGAAGCACACCTAAAAACAATATGACAAGATTACACTCTAGTCTGTTCTACAGACTTTATTTACTACTTTTTTGAAGAGCAGGTTAGGCCTGCCTGCCTGGAGTGTGTTGGACGTTAGAGCTGGCAGGAGTGTTCCAGAGAGGCTGCCACTGAGAGTCAGAGCTCACAACTTAGCACACACACACACACACACACACACACACACACACACACATACACTTCTGACGCTTTTCTTTGAGTCTGCACCAGCACCTGCCACTAACTCCAGAACTGTACAGTGTAGCCAGTTCCAGCAGCCTGTGGGGGCTGACAGAGATCAATAGCAAGACATGTAGAGAAAAGAAAAGAGAGAAAGAGAGAGTGAAAGGAGAGAGAGCACAAGAGAGGGGGAATGCAGAGAGAAAGAGAGAGAGAGAGAGAGAGAGAGAGAGAGAGAGAGAGAGAGAGAGAATGGGGGGGTTAGAGTCCCTGAGGGCTCCTGTCTGGTGTCACTTCTCCTCTTCGTTCTGTTTGACACCTCTGAGCTGTATGTGATCGTCAGTCGGAGTGTTTGAGAGTACACTATACGGGCACGCGGCAGCTGAAGCCCTCTCCACTCTCACTCCCACCGGCTCCCTATGCACACAATACAGCCAGGAAAATGAAAGGCAGAGCATGATATAGATAGCATGTGACAGACAGCGAAGGAGAGAGAGAGCAAAAAGAAGGAGGGCTGGGGGAGGAAGGAGAAAGAGCAGAGCAGATACAGTGGAAAGAGAGAGAGAGAGAGAGAGAGAGAGAGAGAGAAGAGGGGAGCAGGGGGAAGGAGCAGAGCAGATACAGTGTAAAGAGAGAGAGAGAGAGAGAGAGAGAGAGAGAGAGAGAGAGAGAGAGAAGAGGGGAGCAGGGGGAAGGAGCAGAGCAGATACAGTGTAAAGAGAGAGAGAGAAAGAGAGAGAGAAGAGGGGGAAGGAGCAGCAGAAACAGTGGAAAGAGATGGGGAGAAGAAGGGAGGGAGGAGGGGAAAAGATACAGTGTGAAGAGAGAGAGAGAGAGAGAGAGAGAGAGAGAGAGAGAGAGGAGTGCGGAGGGGAGCAGGGAGGGCAAGGGTGGAGGGGGAAAAGAAGGCAAAGGGGTCTTTCAGTCTCCCTGCGACAGCAGTCTGCCCAGCAGTGGTCATCATTAAGGTGGTTAATAGACCATGTCGCATCCAGGAACTGACAAGGCGGGCCGGGCAGCACTCAAGGTTCCGCGCGAGGGTCACCTTCAGGACGGACGCGGCTCGATCAGGACCGGGGTCACCAGGAAAAGAGACATGGCCTGACCCTGCTCCGCTCGGCTCCTCGGGATGGATGTCCACCACCAGCCAAGTGGAACAGGGGGCCATGACCCTCTCTGTTTTCCAATACCTCCACTAACACCCCCCCCCCCACCACCACCACCTCAAAAAAACAAAGCAGCTAGCTTTGCCTGTGAAAACAGGTATTGCACTTGAACATAGCCTCTACTTGACCTTGTGAGTGTAGAAAAGTAAGATAATATGCAGTTGCTTTCATATTTTATTTTTCATTGTTTTTTTTTTTACCTCAAATTCATTTTCAAACGTTTTACAGCAAGCAACATAAAAAAAAATGTGTGAAAGACATCATTATCAAGACAAGGTTATATGGTGCAGAATAACTTGAATGGGATGATGATTGCCTAAACTATTTAAGTCACTAGACAGAGGACAATACCTTTTCTCACACTTCACGGTGAGTCTCATTCATTTAGTTAAACAAAAGAAGTAAGACAAATGAGGAATCAGTGACACACTGACACAAACACACACACACACACACACACACACACACACACACACACACACACACACACCTACACCTACTGGTCACTCTGCATGAGCATAATTAACTGAACAAAACTGGATGACGAGATGGGCGTTAACACTTGTGTTGGAAAAAAAATGATCTTTCACTACATTTAACAGCAATCCTTTAACACGCCTAAAGGATTTGTCCCCCAACTTATTAAATTTGATTAGTCTTCCTACACTAACCCAGATATTCACAAAGTTTGTAATTCATGTCAGGGTGTTTCTTAATGTAAAATAGATTAAGGGTTGAAAAAAAAAAGTCAATTAAGATTTGAACAGTTTAGCATTTTTTGACAATTAGAGTCAAACAAGGAGTATCATACATAAGCCTCATGCCAGATATTATTAGTGGCTCCTGAGTTTTTGATGATTTGGACATGGGCCTAAATGGGAAGGTCGCCAGACAGATCTGCAGAACAAATTCCAATGTGCTCGCAGATTTGTCTGTGTTCACTCAGACTACAGAATATCGATACAACAGAAATACTGCATTCCACAGCATACGATCCACACACACACACACACACACACACACACCATCTCAACAACATTAGCAGCTTTTTTTCACCCTGAATCTGCTGGCACTCCGCAGCCGAGCGGGGGCTTCTGTTGTGTGCACAAGCTCCTGGCATGCGACGGACTCATCTTATGGAGCATGTGTCCCCCACAGCAGTCTGGCCACACTGGCGGGCTAGTCTGAAACCTGATGGTGACAAGCTTATGGCCGCCATCTCATTACCGAGCCAGAACAGCAACAGGGGCGATTGGGTCTGCTCAGAGGCTCAGTCGTATGCCAGTGGCACTACGATGACGATCTCGAAATGCAATCAGTGTACTTTATGAGGACCTTCATGCACAGAGGCCGTTCTTACTAGCAGTGGCATTTGCAATAACAGACTAAGCGAAAAAGAGCTAAACATGTAAACAAACAACTCCCACTTCATTACAAAAGAGTGTCATTAGCAGCTCTGGCAGGCATCAGAAACACCAGAGCTGTGAACAGCGTCAGATCAGGTCTGAGATTAAAATCAGCAGACTAAAACCTTCACAATTCCTTAGGGAAATAAAGCAATAACGCATTGAGCCTCAAACTTAAACAAGGAAGACATGAAATCAAATAAAAAATGAGTCAGCAGCACCACCAGCACAACCACCACCACCACCAACAATAATAACAACAACTATCTAAAACAACAACAACAATAGGTGGTGTTTGTGGCTCTGCTTGTCTCAGATCATCTCATAGAACAATTCCAGCTGCCATCTCTATATCGGTGAGGTCTTGATCGATTGGCACTCGGGACTTTCAAGCTTCTTAACGCTCACTTACCAACAGAGGAGCTTTGGTGCAGAACACCCCCCCCCCCCCCCCCCCCCCCCCAAGGACCTGGTTATCTGGGGCTGGACACAGGTGCATGGCCAAATGAGAAACGCCGGGGAGGTAGGCTCCAGGGGCGGGGGTCGATGACATTGCACGAGTCCAGTTCATCTCCCTGCAGCAGCACCGCAGTCAGAGCCCCCTGAGCCACATACGGGATACTACGGCAAATTCAAGGTCACCGGCAGCAGCAGCAGCTACCAAAGCGCGCTCTGCTGATTGATTGGGTGTGTGAGGAGAGCATCTGGAGATGGCATAGCAGGAGTGTTTTTGAAATCACCTGGTGGTTCCAAGGAATACAATCTCTGAACTGGAGGGTAGGGGTGGTGGGGGCTTTGCTACACACTAAAAGAGCACCTTTTAGATTGGGTTCATCAGGTTGCCAATGCCTCATGGTGAATAAGACAGCGGCTTAGTGATAGGCTTTAAAGGCACTCGGTTTGTGACATTCTCTCTCAAACTAGGTTTGTGAGGTCATTTTTTGAGGTCTCTGATTGGCCAACGCCATCGTCTGCATAATTAAAGGCCACAATTCTGGAGAATTATCTGGTTGAGTATACTTAAGTTCAGTAGCTCAATAACTTACACCTCTCTTTTGCCACATGTTGAAGTTGGCTGGAACAGTATAGGAATTTAGATAATTTGTTTCTCATTTAGAGAGATAAGACTCAACAACAAAGGCATCTACTTCACTGTACAACTACAAATCTTTTGAGGACCTATTCACTGATTGTGACACAAAGGGAAATTGGAATGGAGTCACAGAATGGAATTGGAATCACTGACTCATGTGGGTTCTTACATCTACATCTTGTCCCCCCAGCAACACAAACAAAAGATGTCTGACAACGGTGCGTCCTGTTTACTCTTCTGGGATACTTGTCCCTGAGAAGCTATTAGCTACACAGTGGCAGGACCTCGTGTGTATATTTCTTTCAGCGTTGTGGCTTGGACTTTTCAAATGGCATGTCTTTAAAATGTCAATTGCTGGGACCTCTTCATAAGAGACTGCCATGAATATTGATGATGCATTAATTAGCATCTAAATTTAGCCATTCATTTATTAATGACTGCACACACCCGTCAGAGCTGAAAATGCATCGCTTTAGTGTGCTAATTCAATTTCACAATAATGATGGATTGTGTCAAAGACTGACACCTTCACCTTGATTCTTATTTTCCCTTCCTTCCTTCTACTTAAAGCAGAGCAAAAAAAAAATGCATACACTCTCACTACACCCTTAGCGACTCAGGTGTGCAGACATCGAGGGTCTTGTCTGCATATTTCTAGCGAGAATCAAATTCAAGTCTACTTTCTGGCATCCTTGACGACAGACTTCCATCATTAAAGATGATGAGCGGGGGCCCTCTGGCTGAAGATCCGCACACTTGACGGTGAACCTGTAATCAAACCAGACAGCGGCCAGCGAGAGGGGGCATTGGAGAGCAGAGCGCACTCAGACGTAGGGACAATTACCAGAGCACTACAGTCATCAGTGAACAGCTGGACGCTGTTAGGATGGATGCCATTTGCAAATCCCGTTCCAGTGCCTCTCCCAGGTCATATGGCACTAGATGGGATGGACTGCAATGAAATTGCTATTTGTGGTGTAAAAAAATTTTAAGTGTGGAAAACAACAAGCGTAGCAAACTGCTAATGACTAAACATAGGCTATAGGATTCAGTGGCTACAGCCTGAAAAACAAAATAATAATGCAGAACTATTGTTTAAAGGAAGGTAGCAACAGTTACAAATATATAATGTCTATCAAAGGTCAGTGACACTGCTATAAATGGTTATAAATGTAAGCAGCAATTGAGCGGTAAGGAATTCACAGGGATGGATTACTGCACGGGCCTACCGGGCCCAGGCCCAGGGGCCCAAGGGCTCAGGGGGCCCTGAAGCTCAAGCCTTTGCATGTAATCATTGCCTCAATACCCCCCAACACCCCCCAAACCCCCCCTCCCATATACGACAATAAGTGGGGGGCCCTCAATACATCTGGGCCCAGGGGCCCGAAAGTTCATAATCTGCCCATGTTAACTCACAGTACAGTGTTTACAAATCGAGGGGCTTATCCACACGAACCCAGGATTTTTTTACATTTAGGGATTTTACTATGCGTTTTGGCCTTTCTTCCACATGCAAACCGTTTTAGTTCACCGAAAAGTTTTTTTTCGTTTTAATGAAGACTTCGGTTTCAGTTTTTGTTTGTATAGGAAAACTGAGTTTTAGGTTTGTGACATTCTCTCCTTCATTTTCAGGTCTCTGATTAGCCATCGTCATCGTCTGCATAATTGACATCAGCTAGAACAGATGACAAAAATGGCATTCATTAATCAGATTTCTGAAAGTGTCATATGAAGAAAACACATACCGAGGCAAACTGCTCTGGAGTATAAGGGAAAGAAGTTGGCACAGTAACACTGGGTAAGAAGAGGATTTAATGGCTATTTAGGAAATGAAGCTTGTATTAAGTTAGATTACTGTGCCTCTCAGATTTTCCTTGGCCCTGGCCTTTACACATTGAGACATGTGCCAATTCCTATGGCGAAGAGCCAAAACAATAATCACTTACCGTACTGATTCACCATGATTCATCCATCTCTGTCTACGGTCTCTTCCTACGGAATTACAAACTCTTACCAAGAATCCAACAGCTTAATCGAGCAGCTGCAGCGCCTCACCTTCACTGAAGTGAAAAAAAAAATAATCTGGGAATGGAAATGTGAAAAGCTGACATCTACAAACCACTGACAGGCTTACAGTCATGCACCTGGCCTTTCAACTGAGCTCTGTGTGCCGTTTATCGTATCAAGGTTCAGTTTTTGACAGAGACAGAAACGGTTAACCAGCTAAATGACACAAGAAAATTACTATCCGTGTACTTCAGAATGATTTAATGTGAACATGACATATAATTGTTAATTATCTTACCTCAAGGTCTGTTAGTCCATTAAAAAGACATGGACATGTCCAAATGAGCACTAAAATCGCTTTTAAATCTGAAATCTGGAAATTTCCAAAAGGATGAAAACGCTAAGAGCCTTTAACTGTATAAGGATTGTGACCTTCAATAGAAATAGAACCATCAAGCGTTGTACGTCTCAGCAGGTTGTCATCATGAGCCATCAATGGAAAAATGAATTAACATGATTGGCTCGATATTACAGGTTGTCAGGCAGTTACAGCAAACCACTTAAAAGGAATTCTGCCAAACCTTCCCTGATAATTTACTTCCTCAAAAAAAAAAAAAAACATTTTGAATTTAGAGAACAGAAGTATCAAAGCATTTAGAGGAATCATTTTAAAATGAAGACCCAACGTTGTCACAGAAAGGACAAGGACAAATATCCTACTGGCACACAAAACACTCATTCATTCTATAGGCTCCCTCTGCAATCCCTCGCCCGATGCATTACCAGCTAATGTAGCTCTCCTGAAATGCCTGAAAGGAGCGGGGGTGCCTCCAGAATGTCTGAGCAGGCCTGTTTGTGCCCGTTCAAAATTGCCAGTCAATCAGCACAGCACAGGCATGGAGAGGTGGCTCTCGTTAGCACTGACCTTGGAAGATAATAATGACACCGAACCGGCGGCAGTGGTGTAACAGGTCCGTGATTAAAGAACTCACGCTGGTTAAGCGTGAACATGGAGCAGCTTCCCCAGGAACACAATCGTGCCCCAGACCCTTAGGGAAGAGCAGCGTGTGTGTGATAAGAGGACCCCACCCCCCCCCCCCGCCCCCACGTACACACACTCACATAAATAACACACAACAACAAAAGCCTTTCCTTAATTTCCCCCTTAATTGACCTCAACACAACACTGATTGGAGAGTCTTCTATTCAGCTCTCTCTCTCTGTTTAATATTCAACAAATATGACACAGCCTTAATCCATATTCAAATCATATTAAAGCAGCCTCCCCATAGTAAGCAAGGTTGAAATGGCAACAGTTCAAGCCTTGCCATTACAGAGCTGCTCTTTTCTCTTTTATATAAAGGAATTAGCACAATATATCACTGACAAGATCTATGGTATTGGATGCACTAACAATGCCACATTTGTACCGGGGCAGGATGTCAGCTACAAGATAAAAAGCCTGTAACAAGATTGAAAGTAATTTAATGACGTATTGCCAAACAGAAAGCTCCAGCTCTATCTTGACGATGGCTGACAGGCGAAGAACAAAGAGTTCGCTCTCTTTCCCCACGGCATTTCCCCCTTCAGCCCCAGTCCTTCATCTCCAGCTCTGTCAACACCAACAAAATGGCAGAGGGCCATACAAATCACTCACCAGGCCTGTCCTCCAGCCCCCAGCAAAATCATTTTGGGGGGGAAAAATTCTAACAAGCAGTTGTAATTACCTGGCAGTTATTAAATAGGGGCTAACATTTGAGATGTCTGGCACGCGAGGGAAATCTAATAAGGACCGGTGTTCCTATTTTGCCTCGCATGAGCGAGCCTTGCATGAGACGCACAGGAGCATAAATTAAGGGCGCATATGGAGAGGCGATGTCACCGGATGAGTCGGAGCTAGCCAGGCCTTTAGCAGCGCGGCGGGGAAGGCGATCTGTGAGCCGTGAGGTGGAAATCCAACACGCAGCCACCTGATTGGGCCAGCGTGCTGCTACAAGGAGCAGGGCGAGAGGAGGAACTACGCTTGGCGACATCAATCTTGGGTTATGGCCACTTTGTCACAGGGATGCCGCAGTGCACTCAATGCACAGCTAAGCAGTGTCTGATTATGGCTGTGCTGATGGCATGTTATTTCCTATTTGGCTATAGGCTGATATAGTAAAATGACTGCTAATAATGTGGAATAGAAAATGTAGCAAAAAACACATCAAATATTTTGTTGTTTTATGGCTTTCAACAGAATTCAAAACATTACAAGAAAGCCCTCATTTGCCAACCTATACAAATATTTACATTCATGAACCCATATTAATGTCAATGACATACCTCAGGACTAGGAGAGTTTAAATGTAGTATTTCTATTCTGCTAGCAAGGAGCCATGCAATACTAATGCATGATGCTGTTATCGAGCTATCATTGTGGGAGATGTCAACTGATTTTGTAGATAATCCTACAATGGGGCCCTACAAAGGAAAGGAAAGATCACCTACTTACAGCGGATCAGAAACATTTTTGTTTTGAAAAAAAAGCACTCTAATCAACCAGGAAGGTTTACTGTCATGCCTGTGGCTTAGGTTATCAGATAGACCAGCTGTTTGGTAATTCTTACTAGTGGCAAGCCATGGATAAATGAGTGGGTGGGGAGGGAAAAAAACAGTTATCAACTCCACACAAGGCTAACAAAGCCAAAAATATACTAATTACACATCTATCGCAGGCTCACTGCAAAATAACTATGACTGGTGCTATTTAACTGTGTGCTTTAATTGCTTACTTTTACATTCATTACTGCGGATGCAGCGTTCTCAGAGATGCAATGTCATGTTAAGCGTCATGCTTTGTGACTTTAATTAAACGCATTAAGGAGAATGCCCAGATTCATAGGGCCTCATTACTATTGATTCAATAATAATTAAAATATCCATCTGCGGGGTATTAAATTGAAAAAGCCCCCCATGCGTAACTGAGAGGAAGCTGGAACGAGGGATTAGAGAGGGGCCAAACTGGGAGGAGAGCAGAAAATACTTTTTTTCCCTTTCCTTCTTTTTTTACTCCCTTTCTCTTTTTTTTGTTGCTGCGCATCAAAAGGTCGCTCTGCATCACAACTGCCTCCTGCTTATCCAATCAAGTCTAGATGTTCCCTCCCACTGCTCTGGCCTCTGAGGTGGTGACAGGATGACCGAAAGTGTCAACGTGACACCAGCGGTAACTCTGTGGACATCAGGGTAGCAAAAATGAAAGGCCAGCGTGTGGATTTGGTTTGTCAATGTGTGTGTGAGTCAGTGTGTATGGGTGAGAGAATGACAGTGTGTGTGTCTGTGTGTGCATGTGGATTTGTGTGTTTGTCATGGTGTGTGTGTGTGTGTGTGTGTGTGTGTGTGTGTGTGTGTGTGTGTGAGAGAGAGAGAGTGAGAGAGAGAGAGAGAAAGAGAGAAAATATGTTTGAGTGTGTATGTGTGAGATGGAGAGAAAGAGAGACAGAGTATATTTGTGTGTGTACTGTACTGTATATGCAAGATAGAGAGAGAAACCGAGATAGAGAGAGAATAGAGAGAGAGTATGTTTGTGTGTGTATGTGTGAGATGGAGAGAGAGAGTTTATATTTGTGCATGTATGTGTGAAATGGAGAGATAGAGATAGAGAGAGAGAGAGAGAGAGAGAGAGAGAGAGAGAGAGAGAGAGAGAGAGAGAGAGAGAGAGAGAGAGAGAGAGAGAGAGAGAGAGAGAGAGAGAGAGAGAGAGAGAGAGAGAGAGAGAGAGAGAGAGAGAACTTTGTCCAGATCCGCTGGTGTGTGTACACCCTGCTGGACTGCTTCTGTCTGTTAATTAACTGTAATGATGTAAACAAGAACTCATCCCAACAAACCCGCCTGCCACCAGAAAGCAATCTGCTTAAACAACTGTCCAGAGACATGAGCACTCACCTATCACAAGGATCACACTAGACAGCAGCGACTTCACAAGGTCTATCTGGCCAGGGCGTCCTTAAAGGAACACACTAAAGTTTTGGGGGAATTAGCTTGTTTGTTAACTGTTACCCTAGCTTAGCATAATTCAACTCCCTTTTAGCTATAGGCTAACATTTTTAATGTGCCCCAGTGGAGAGAGGCAGGTTTGAGATGTCTCACCCCCTTATTTTAATACCCTGAACATGCTTTAAGGCAAAAGATCTGCTGACATCAGGGGCCCATTCATTTGGACTGCACTTTACATTTTGCACTGGACACATGCAGTTAACACAATAGTACCAATGTGAAAAAATACTTTTTTCTAAAGCGTTGTGCAATGAAACATAGATCACATAATGCAAGAAAAAAGCAAATGTATGGATGGTGATACAATTAAAGTGACAGGTAGGTGCCTCTGAATGTGACAAAAAAATGTTGCTTAATTTATGTGGCTTACAGAGGGACGGAGTAAAAGTGTTTGATGGTGCGTTAGATATTACGAGTTAATTACCAATGACAATGACCCAATTCTCTCTTGGCGTTTCTTTTGTGTATTGGTCCATTTATTTTACCCATCCTCTGTCAAATCTGCAGTAGGTAGCCATGGGACTCTAATATGACAAAGCACATACTCCCTTGCATCTTTACAATGTCATTGTGAGCCACAGAGGACCACTCGTTCGTTTTGTTCTCGGATAGGCCACGTTCTCCGGTTCTGTTTAATTAATGCCAGCTCATTGTGGAATGCTGATCTCCCACAGCACTGCCGGGGATCAGCATCTTTAATCAACAATCGCCTCTGACAAGGCCCTGGTTGAGCACGGGCGTGCACTGGGGGCTCTTGCTGCGCTGTGTCACAGAGAACCGCAGGCCTCATAGATATTCATGGCGGCAGGGAGAGTGAGAAGGGGACAGAGAAAGAGACAGAGAGCGAGAATGATGCACAGAGATAGAGAGAGGCAGGGAGAGAGAGAGAGAGAGAGAGAGAGAGAGAGAGAGAGAGAGAGAGAGAGAGAGAGGAGGGAGAGAATGCGATGTCTGAGGCTGCCACAGACTGACTGTGTTTTAAACTCATGCACAACTCTAAAGGGTGCTGCAAGGGTGCAACTTTCATTAGCTGCAGATGTTCTTCTGAATAACTTTCTCCTCCCAGAAAAGAGGTGAGCTCAAGTCTATAATCACAGCCCCCACACCCCCATTTCCATCTCCATGGGACAACTCCTCTTAATGCTACCATTTGGCCCAATCAAGCTCAATTATTCTTTGCACAGGTTGTGGAAATGTCACATTTTACATATATTTCACCCCCCCCTCCCCCCAACCAAAAACAAACTCGGACTCAAGTCCGGCTTCCTTAATGCCAAATGTCAAGGGAGAGGGAGAGACCATCCTGCCCTAGTTTACCACGCTGCCACTCTGGCTCCTCCTTAGAACCCAGGCCACTCAGGTAATTACTGCTCCTGTGCTCTCGTTAATTCAAGCTGGGGTGGCACGCCGCCGTCGCTTCCCTAATTGGAGCTAATTGGGCTAATGCTGGCTGCAATCCAGATCAGATAAATAGCGCTGACAAATTTAAGTGACAGCGTGACCTTTAAGGAGCCTCTGCCTAATTAACCTTTGAGATGCACACAGGTGTTTCCAGCGAGGCCACCGTGATCTAAGTGGCCGTAGAGCACTATGGGAAGGAGGGAAATCCACACAGCTCCACTTGTTACCGTGGAGTACAGTGGTTACCATGGCGGCGGTGGTGTTGGTGAGAAGAAACATTCCATAAAGAGAGCAAAGACTCCATCAAGAACATGCTTTGATGAGCATGAGTGTTTGATGAACACACTTCCATGTCTTCACTTCCATGTGTCCATCAATGATTGTGATACTGCATGTGAGCACTTTGATATAAGGTATGGTAAACAATATATATATATCTATATATATAAGAAACGGAAAGACACAGCTTTCAGAACTCAACACAACACCATGTTTATGGAAAAACACCCATCACCAAGAATACCAAGAAAAGACTACACTTCCATTGCCATTTCCACATATAAACTAAACAAGCTTTAACATAATTCTTCTTTACAGCCATCCACCTACTTAGCAATGACGATGAACTGGAATATTTATGACTTATTTGTAGAACTATATGCTTACTTCGGTTACACTTTACTTGACAGTATCGGCATAAGAGTGACATGACACTGTCATGAATGTGTCATAAACAAGTCATAAACGTTTATGACATAACGCTTCTGTCTGTGTGATATTTGTTTTTTGTCATAACAAGTTAGGGTTAGGTTAGGGGAACAAGCTCTGGCTACTGAAAAGTTAGTTAGGATTAGGTTTAGGGTTAGGATTGGGGTTAGAGGTTAGGATTAGGGTTAGGGTCAGGTTTTGGGTTAGGGTTCATGTGTCATGTGTTCATGACAGTGTCATGTCAATACTGTCAAGTAAAGTGTTACCCTTACTTCTTTACAACTTGTTCACAACTTGGTTAACTCCTTCTTAGGGACTGCTGCACTATACGCTCCCACCACATTAGTACATAGTAATTCATCTCTGTGTATTGCCAACACGTGTAAGTGCAAGTGCAGGCACAAGACATATCCATTCCATGGAAAAACAAGAGATAAATTCTACTCTACGATCAGAAAAAAATAAAACAACCAACACATGCAATACACTGCGTCCTCCTCTCAATAACTCTCTCTGTAGAGACGAAACACCTTTTAACAGCAGGGGCTCGTATCAGGTGGCTGAGCTACGAGGGGGGAAAACAGAGGGGGAAAGCGGCGTTTAAATAGAAGTCTCATAAACCTCCTCGCAAGAGGCAGAGTTTAATGTTCAGTTTGCTTAGCGGGCCTTATAAGCAGGCCACGTGTGCGCACAATAAAACCTTTATACTGCTCAGTGCCATTCCATAATTGAATTCCAAGCCACTTACTCTCTGAGACAATAATTTATGAGCCACAGGAAACAAAAAGAGAGAGAGATCCCAGGAAAAAAAAAAAAAAAAAAAGTTTGTCCAAGATCTGTTAAGCACATAAATGCAAATTCATAAATTAATCACTAAGGGAATTGCGTCTCTCAAAGCTGGAGAGTGGAGAAGGTGGAGAGTCATAAAGGTTTATACCGTAGTGTTTAAGTACATAAATAATCAGCTTTCACAACACATGTTTTTTTTTTTTTTTTTTTTTAATCGACTTTTAAAAATTTCGTCATTAATATCCACTCGTCCAAGCTTTCTGCATTGCCTTTCAAGGACAGCAGCAGCCCTGGAGGGTCTGCGTTTAAGTGAAAACTAAATTATTAGTGCTGCATGTAGCAATGTGCTCAAAGCACAGACCAATGCACATCTCATATATGACGTTCCTCTCATGCCTAATTTATTTATCTGCTGTTAGCATGCACCGGCTCAGCGATCACAGCTCTGACATACAGTACAGAAATATGCCTAATGTGTTCAGTATTACACAATTAGGAAGATTAACTGTTGTGCTTTTAAACAAGTGGGATATTATTATTATTATTATTATTATTATGTGTGTAATGAGAACATAATTCTGACTGGGATGCAGAGCTCTCAATTAACGGGTCCCACTCATGATGACCATACCTCATAATTGACGACACTTAAATGACAGAACCCACAGGGCCCTATATAAAACTCTCTGTACCAGTAAGTAATTCATAGCTCATAACACAATACTATTATAATACAAGAACAAGAACATTATTCCTGTATTATACTGTATTAATTGAGGTCCAATTTTTTTTTTTATCATAAATAAAAGAGGTACCCTTGAATCATTGCCAATGCAGTAGGTGTGCAGTAGGTGGCATAAGTAGCAACAGTGTTGCAATTATTACTGAACTCCATTTCAGGAGGTTCTATACTACCACGATAATATGACCCTGCTGTGAGGGTGTGTGTGGGTTGGGACCTATCTTCTTATACAATACTATATATACACAACACATTTTTTCACACATACATTACAGGGTTTCCATATAGAGTTTAAGTCAGTACCTTAGTTGTTTATTTCAGTCCAACTGAAAGATAAAAAAAACATCCTATTTTACCCCTGCAACAATTTTAAGAACACCTCTCTTTTGATGCACTGAATAAAGGCTGCATGTGCACAAATAAAAGTTGAACTGGTCTTACAGCCCTGAACGTCCCTGAGCAATCTGAGAACCAGTAGTTACTGAAATGGCTGTCTGCCCGCCATTTCTTGTGTAAACACACACCGAGTCTGCTGAAATGTAGAGTAAAATATGTATCATTTATCTAGAGACATATCTCATCACCAGGCTTTCTGCTCTGAGTTGGGGCTGTATTTACATCACCAAAACACGCAGGGAAGCATTTGCAATAAACGGATACATTTCTCACTGATTCCTAAAACACGTCCACACGTAAGAGCAGGCCAGGACACATACCACAACAAAAAATATGGAGGATAAAAATGTGTCCAGTCTTACCATACAGTATTATTCATCATTCATTCAGCTGGCTTTCAGCATTTTTTCTTCAGCTGGCATTTTGTGGCTTTCCTCATACTACTGAGCACAAGCTAGTGTTATTAGTGAAAGACACTACAGAGACTGCCTGGGAGCCGGGAGAGAGGCCTACTAAACATAGCCTCTGGCTGTGTCACTGCGCGGAAGGACAGCTGGCAAACCAAAAATCCACTGCACATTCACCAAAAATATCCTAATGACAGAAGCGCTTTGAGAAGTGCCAAGCTGCGGGTCCATTGTGGTCGCGTTAAAAAACGCCATTGGACTTTTCCCATGGGCCCATTAGTCAACGTTCAAAGCCGCCCCGAGGTACTTGGGATTCTCGGCGTAGCCGCAAAAGCTGAGCATTTTCATTGTCGTGTGGTCATTTGTTTCGCCAAAAACTTTTTTCCTCCCCTCCAGAGGCTGCTTAAGCCCTCGCACTCTCTCTTCGAACGCCAGGCCCCGTAATTGAATAAAAGACCAATAGCAATAACCAAGATAAATCAATTTACATTTTAAGATGGTAATGATGTTTTGAGTAAACATCATTATTTCTCTTTGTGAGAGGTCAGCAGCGGAGACCATGTTGTGAGTGTCGAGATGAAACGACCGTGAGAGCGGAATGGCTTCCAGATGGTGGTGTCCTTCCAACACGCACCACTCGTTGTTGTTCTATAGCTGTACAGTCTTATTTTGCTCAGGGGCGTGGGTTAGATGAGCCTGGCATGAATTGGAGACCCCGGTGCCTTTAGTTACCCACAGGGGCCACTGAAGACTCAGGGGCCCGGGCCTTCATGGGGGGGTGGTGTGGGGCTAAAGCCAGAGAACCAGGGTTGATTCTAACAAGGCTGTCTCCGAAGCTGCATTGGAATTTGAGAACTAGAGCAAATGTTCTGCTTTTTTTAAACCCAAAAAACTACTTAATATATGCTATCTAACCTCAGTTAGGAGGGGAAAAATAGTCTATTTCCCAGACAGTGTCCATTAGTAAGACTTTACAAACTGCTCACTTGCAGACCAAGAGTCTCAGAGCTTAATTTCCAGAGAGGATTCCACTCCCTACTTCTCATCATATCCCTAGGGCCAAATCTGAAGTCATCTGCAGCTTACAGAGCTCCTCTCTGCTCATTTCCTCTGCCTTATATGGGCTGGGGGGCCGTAGAGTATTGAGTTTCCCAACATACTGTACCCAGCCCTTTAAAAAAAAGAGAGAAAACTGGTCTAGCCATGCTCCATACATCACAGGAACTGAGATGTGACTATTTATTGTGTCCCGGCTCGAGCTAATATTGACAGTCTGCCGGAGTAGGTCTCCTTGCCAATCGACCGGGCAGAGACAGCATTATGACCACGATCCATTTTAAATCTGACTCTGTCCAGCCCAAGTCACAGGCCCCCTTCTGCCAACGTCGATTTCCCCCCGGTACTCCTCTCTCTGCAAGGAAAACCTGGTCAAGTAGTAGTTCTGATGAAGGGTGTTTTAAAAGGGAGCTTTGCGGGTCATTTTTCCATCACGTCATCGTGAGTGAATACCCCCCCCCCCCCCATTCTGCTCTCTGAGCTCTTGAGCTCCGGACGCCTGAGAACGTTTTTGTGGCTTCGCGAGCACATGGCCAACGTGTCCCCTCTCCAAAACCCCGGTTCCCACAATTCCCCTGGCTGACGTTCCGGAGCACGGTTAGCGGTGGCGGTGTCCTCAGCGAGAGGGCAGCGGTCACTTGCTGCTCCGCTGGGCCTCGGGGGCTGTGACAGATTGTTCACTTGGCCTGGACGAGGAGGAGGAGGATGAGGAAGAGGAGGAGGAGGGCAAGAGTCTGGGTCTCCTCTGGGCTCGAGTGGAGCCGCGTGACTGCTACTCAGTGGACACACACACACACACACACACACACACACACACATACTCAGAGACTTGCATGCACACATTCACTATACACACACGCACACACACACACAAATGTACTCATATGTGCTGATGGATGCTGCCACATACATTCAACCACACATCTCTCTCTTTTTCTCTCTCTCACACACACTCTCACTCTCATACACAAACACTTACCAAGTAACCAACTGAAAAGGTCGCATTCACACTCATGTACAGTAACAGAGTCTGCACACACATTAATTGTGCACACTGATAAGGAAAACTTCTCCAACGCACACACCCACCCGCACCCGCGCGCGCACACACACACACACACACACACACACACACACACACACACACACACACACACACACACACACACACACATAGATCCATGGAGAAGTAGAGGAGATATAATCTTATCATCCTTTCTCTTTCAAAAAAGCACCCATGCAGGGCACTGGCTGCTAAATATAGCCAGGCAAAATCGCACAGAGACTGGACAGAGACAAAGAGCACGGTCACACACACACGCTTACTCACACACTCACACACACACATACTCAGACAGACACACACATACTCAGACAGACACACACCAACAAACACAAACAGACACACACCAACAAACACACACAGACACATACACATACACACACACACAGAGATCGAGAGAGAGACACACACACACTCCGCAGCATGCTGAACTGAACAGCACTGCACTCGTCGGGGTTAAACGTGTTGCTTCTTTGGCTCGAGGAGCTCGTCATTTTTTACACAACAGCCATCCTTCATACCGATTCCCAGCCAGACACCATCCACAGAGCCCAGCACTGACAGACTAAACTAATGCATGCAGTGCCAGCACCCCAGCCCCACATTATTCATCACTATCTGCATGAGAATACTTTGGCAACGGGAAAACTAAGAACCGAATGCGATGCCTTTTTTATCTCGACCACAGGTAATTCATTGTGATCATCGGCCCCCTGTTGTCATTTATGGTTATTTAAGGGGCTGTGGAGGAGCCGTTATCAACTCTCTCTCATTCCCCCTCTCACAAAATTGGAAAGCCACCACAGAGAGGCTGGAGTAAATCCTAGTGGAAATGAAGGCAACTATTTCAGCCTGAAAAAAATAATATAAATAAAGAAAAAATAAATATATATATATAGTGTGTTTTTCTGCCCTACCGCTGGGCAGAAACTTAGACCCCCATACACAATGTTATTATCAAAAGCAATGTTTCCGATTTTTTTCAAAAGAGCATTAGGCATTGAATTTCCTCTGCTCATGGAAAAAAAGAGAAAAACTTTTTTTTTGCAAGTCACTATCTCTTTGAAGCGATCGTGGGGAATTAAGCTTGGCGGTTAATGTGCATCACAGCACGTGGCAGTGGCTCTCGTAGCCTGAGGGCTGGCTTTGGGCTCTCAAGAGTAGGGATTAAGCAGCGAGCTCCTCCTGCTTCAATCTTTTATGTGCAAGTTTATTTTGGTTTTTTTGTCGTCCTCGGCTTCTCCTGATCTCTCTCTCTCTCTCTCTCTCTCTCTCGTCCATGTGTGCTGTTTTCACTCGGAACCCTTTGTAATGCTCTGGAATCCCCATTAGGGCGTTGTTCCTCTAGTGTTTCTAGAAGCAGCAACCCTCAGCTTCCCCACTTTCCCAGCATGCCTCACTGGCTGGGAGCCTTCGCTCCACAACGCACTGCTGCACACCACGCCGCACCCCACGTCTACCGCTGCCTCCCAATGAGCTTAACAGTAAGCTGGCAGCCTGGGACCCACCATTCGGACTTGCAGCACTGCACACTCACCAGGCAGGGAGAGAGAGAGGAGAGGAAAGGAGAGGAGGAGAGGAGAGGAGAGGAGAGGAGATGAGAGGAGGAGAGAAAAAAGGAGAGGAGAGGCTCCACTCTATTACACACAAGAGTCTATCACTGATCCTCCTCTTGTACTTCTACTACACACCTTATTGGAGGTAGGGTAGATGGGATGGGGGGGGTACACATGGGCCAGGGCTGGTGTGAGACCACAGCCTGTCCTGCAGGTGGCCAGCGGGCCAATCACAGAGCTCCCGCTGTTTTCACAGGGCCACCTCAATCCGCAGCAGCTGTCCAAATACTTCCTACAGAAACTGGGGCCTTGCTCCGAGTGAAAACAGAGCCGTGTTTTTCCATAAATACATGAATTATTGAATAAATAAATGAGGAAGGGAAACTAAATAAATCTGTGGAATGTGTCCGAAACAAAGTCTGACGTCCGCGGGCAGAGCGCAGGATGAAGAAAGAAAAACAAAGCGGACCGGACTGGAGCAAATGGTGGCCGAGCCTGAAGGTAGGACCAGCTCATTTTCCTGCGACGGCCGACCGCCCGCTTCCTAATGAAGTCCTGTACGAGGCAGTCTGAGTTATCCTTCAGAACGTGCCCCGCGACCACAAGCACCAATAGCCCCTCTGTTAGCAGAAAGAGTTCTGTGAAAAGTTTTTTAAGGTTGTTTTTTTTTTACTAAAACCAGGAAGGGATTTTTTTCTGGTTCGTACACGTTCAAACCCCAACCACTAACCAACCGCACCCCAGCACCCCCTGTGTGTGTTCTCACAGCACATGAGGGAGCCAGTGCATCATCTTAGGACTGGTCAGCTTGGTCAGACACTCCCTGTGACACCCTCATCAGCTCTATATGTTGACTATCCTCTGCTTTTGCACTGTACTATCAGGTAAAGGATGGGGGCTAGGAATCCCCCCCCCCCCCCCCCACCACACACACACAGACACACGTTTCTAAACTCAGTCTATTTGAGTCGCCCTGGCCGCAGCCACTGTGGATTAAAGCAGATTCATAACTCATGTGGAGCAGATGGTGAGCAGCGCACTGGGACAGAGCTGGAGCTGGACAGCTGCTGGAGGAGAAGGAGAGGAGAGGAGACAAGAGGAGAGGAGAGGAGAGCAGAGGAGAGGAGAGCAGAGGAGAGGAGAGGAGAAGAGACAAGAGGAGAATAAAGGAGAGGAGAGGAGAGGAGAGGAGACAAGATGAGAGGAGACAAGAGGAGAGGAACCAAAAGGAGAGGAGAGGAGACAAGAGAGGAAAGGAGAGTACAGGAGAGGAAAGAAGAGCAGATGAGAGAGAGAGCAGAGGAGAGGAGACAAGAGGAGAGGAGACAAGGTGAAAAAAGGAGAGTAGAGGAGAGGAGAGCAGCGAAGAGAGGAGAGGAGAGAAAGCAGAGGACAGTAGAGGAGAGGAAGGAGAGGAGAGGAGACAAGAGGGAGGAGAGGAGACAAGAGGAGAGGAGAGCAGAGGAGAGGAAAGGACAGGAGAGAAGAGGAGTAGAGGAGACAAGAGGAGAGGAGAGAAAGCAGAGGACAGTAGAGGAGAGGAAGGAGAGGAGATGAGACAAGAGGGAGGAGAGGAGACAAGAGGAGAGGAGAGCAGAGGAGAGGAAAGGACAGGGGAGAAGAGGAGTAGAGGAGACAAGAGGAGAAGAGACAAGGACAGAAAAGGTGAGCAGAGGAGAGGAGAGCAGAGGAGAGGAGAGGAGACAAGAGGAGAGGAGAGGAGAGAAGAGAAGAGGAGAGGAGGGGAGGGGAGAGGAAAGGAGAGGAGAGGAGAGGAAAGGAGAGGAGGGAGAGGAGAGGAGAGAGGTAAGGAGGGCAGAGGAAAGGAGAAGAGATGAGGGGAGTGGAGGGGAGAGGATAAAGCCCCACTCGGCTCTCTTTCTCTCTCTGGCTGCTGCCGCTGTCTCGGCCAAAGCCTCTGGTCATAAGCCAGCTTCATTAAGGCTCCCTGAGCACCAGAGACGGTCAGAAAGTCGCGCGACAGCTAGAGCCGAAGAGCCCGGCTGGCACAGAGAGGAACGCTCTGGACACAGGTGACATTTGCAGAATGATCTGCCTCTTAGCAAATGAGGGCATTTCAATGACAGCGGTGCCCTGGCTAGCGGCGGCTCTCTCAAGTTTTATCCGAAGTCTATTTGGCCGACAAACTTGAGTCATTATGAGCTGTCCTCGGCCTGAAATGGAAGAGATATGACAGCTGGGCCTTACCATGACTGCTTCGCCACCCGCTTCTGCATTTCCACACTAATCATCAACTAGTCATCAACTCAAATATGTTTGGGGAAAGTAGAGGTGTACTTTCCCCCTGATTGTTACAATAAAATAATATTTCAGCAGATTCAACTCCAGCGACAAACTCACACACATTTCTGATGGTTTGATTATCTTGTGTCTGACTCGTTTATAAAAAGCTGAAAATTATAGCCGTCAAAAACAAGATTTGTATTATAGTTAATACTTGCATTCCACTGCATTCCACTGTCTACTTTCTGAACATCTGTGTCTGAGCACCAGTGATCAAACTGACAAGAATCTTTTCAAATGTGTTCAAAACAAAACAAAACAAAACAAATAACTTTTCAGCTTGACAGTACCAAGCTGGAACACAATAAATAGCCATACTTTTTAAAAGCCTTGTCCTGAAAATAGAAAATATTTCTTTGTCTGATGGTGGGGACTGTCAGCTGCTGCCCAGTGGGAATCTGATTCTTCGTTTTTAGATTCATTTGAGGACCAGGTGGAATCAGGGTTGGAGAACAAAACAGCACACAAAGAAAGAGAGAGAAAGAAAGAAAGAAAGAAAGAAAGAAAGAAAGAAAGAAAAATGTACCCTTACCACAGAGTGCAAGCCATTCTCCTTGACCAGCTGCAGAGAGCTTTTGTAGCAGGCCTCAAGGTCGTCTCTCTGGGAAGAGCCCACGTGTCCTCTGGCTATGGGGCCCACAGTGTGGATCACATCTGTCCGAGAACAAAGCGCATACCCGAGTTATTAGGCGGCTGAATGTACACATTTATACTGCAGCACATATATAATACACACTCAAGTCGTACCATAATGCCAAAAACTGTTAAGAATATATATCCAGTTCCAGACAGCTCAAAGAGTGGGGGGGGGGGGGGGGGGGGGTACACTGAAAGACTGGCAAAGGCATTTGAAATCTGCAGGGGTATATCAGGGTGAATAGCCTATTGTAGCTTTCATGTGTCCTCTGTGTCCATTAAAAAGACATAGTTAAATCACTCCAAAGGATCCATGCAGATTTAAGATACTGTACTGCTAGCCCAGAAACCAGTTAATCTTCGAGGATTGTGAGGCTTCTCTTTTCATACTCAGGAAATATTACCGTGAAACACAAACAACAATCCAGTTCGTCTTCACAATGGAAGTGACGGGGGACATTTTGAACAACCTCCTCTTCCCAGAAAGAGCACATTTATTCCGTTAATGAAATATCGGAGTAGATAGAAAATCAATTACACGACTCCTTTATCCTATCTATTCAAATATGTCCCTATCTCTCCTTGGCCTTGCTCTCTTTGAGCACGGCGGTGTGTATGCGTCTGTCAATCACCATTCTCCTGGTTGGAGTCGGCGGGCCAGACAGAGGAATGCATTGTGCTTTAATTGAATCATGACTGCGATGACAGGAAAATAAGAGGAAGGTAAGCAGCGATTTGACAGAGAAATAATAGGGCCTGTCTGCCGGGCTCCTTGAGGCCTCGTTGCAGCAACTGAGGAGACTGTTTAACAATAATAAACAGGGCGGTTCAGTCAACGTGTCTGACCGTCCAGCAGCCAAACAGCCACGTCAGGGCCCTCTCTCTCTCACACAGACAGACACAACACACACACATACATATATACAGTACATTCACACACACACACATATATGTAAATAAATACACACAAACACAGACACACACACACACATACATACATACATACATACATGCATACATACATACGTACTGTGTTGAGTGTGCTAACGTGTATGCATGCAAGCACACACAACACACACACACATCCTGGAGATGCCCCATATATTGCTCTCTGTCACCCTGTCATCTCAACATTGGGTTTGAGAGAGAGAGAGAGAGAGAGAGAGAGAGAGAGAGAGAGAGAGAGAGAGAGAGGTAAGGTAAGGGGGATAGGGAAATATCTGCTTGTTGCTCTTCTGAATAAAAGCTTACTCAATTTTTAATGTGATCTCCTCACATTTCATTTCTGTTCACAAGCGGCAAGATGGATTTCAGGGTCAACCACAATTACATGCATACAATAGAGTTTGTTACTTCAGAATGCACACCAGTGCATACAAGCACACACACACACACACACACACACACAAACAAGCAAACGCAAACAGACACACACACACACACACACACACACAGCTGCAGAGTTGTCTAAGGTAAGCAATTGGAATAAAAGATGAAGGATACGTTTGCTCTGAAAAACATAAATATGATTTATGAATATTGCAATATGCATGTCATTATAATTCTTTCAATAACCTTATTGCTTCATAGTCATGAATTTCACTTTATGCCTTATTAAAGATAGATAAGTCACGACTCATTAATTTGGAATTTCTTTCATGAAATAACCAGTTATGCAGATTCAAATATTAAACTCATAAGATTCAAGATTTAAAATTCTTACAGCAAACTCGGAGGCTGCAAACACAACGGGAAGTATTGCTTGTCTTATTTCCTGTAGCATTTCACTATTCATGTTCTGGCTCTTGTAAGGCATTGTCTAATGTCTGACCTCAAACTCCAGTGCACCTGATTCTACAGGAATCTCCCGGAAATCTGCTGATGCACTTAGGACCATTTTCTGCTGTGCATTCAGCAAAAAAAAAACATACAATCACAATGTAAAGGCAATGAGTTCAGATGTAATCTTCACCAATAATACAAATGATGCTTAGCACAGCAATTTTCCCTACGAGGCAGACAGGGAGGACTTGTACATTCTCCACTGCGCTGGCTTAGACAGTAATGGCTCTGAGCCATTAGGGAGTCAGGCAGGCCCTGTGTGTTCCCATTCTCTCACTCTCTGTTGGGCGGAGGTTGAACACTAATGGTGATAACACGTGGTGAGGTATCATCTCTTGGTGGCCCGGTCCAGTCCAAAGGTGCTGGGAGAGCTGAGCATGATGATCCGAGTCTAATAAGGCCAGAGTCTGGTTGTTTGTCATATATTATTAATGTGACTGTATGCGGCCACAGAAGCTACATGCCAATTAGCATGTGCCCAAAGTGGCACACTGGACCACTGGTAGATTTATGAGGAAAAGTTCTGTGCTTTGCTAATCAGAAGTAGCCATACTTCTGGTCTCTCTCTCTCTCTCTCTCTCCCTCTCTCTCTCTCTCTCTCTTTCTTTCTCTCTCTCTTAGCATTATTTACATTGTTATTATGGGGATGAAGCACAGTGTCCTGAAAAAGAAACAGGAAGTTGGGGCAAACTTATGCAGATTTCCTGGAGAAAATGCCTTGCCCTTCAAAACCTAGAGGAGGCACACAAAGCTCTTTGGAAATGAAAGGGGATACATAGTCTTTAGAACTTAGGGAAAAAGGTCTCAATACAGAAGTCTCATGTTATGTAAATAAATGATGCCAAAACACTGTTTTGTATAAATACATGCAAATCCGCCCAAGCAAAATTGCATAAATCTTTCAGCAAATCCATGATGATAAAACAACTGTTGTAAGCCGAAAAAAGGAGACGCCATTTGTACTAGCTAGCTACTGTACTGTATATACATGACTTTGAGAAAAGCTTGCAGTTCACGAAAATACAACCATTTCCCATCCAAATAAATAAACAGAAATTGATGAGGAATTGATGGGGAAAGGGATTGTTCCTTCAGTTACACTTTACTTGACATATGGACATAAGAGTGACATGACATTGTCACAAATTTGTCATAAACAAGTCATAAATGTGGTTTTTGTCATAACAAGTTAAGGTTAGGATTAGGTTTAGGGTTAGGGTTAGAGGTTAGTATTAGGGTTAGGGTTCATGTGTCATGACAGTGTCATGTCACTCTTATGTCGATACTGTCAAGTAAAGTGTTACCGTTCCTTCAATTGATTTTCATGCATACATACTGTACAAATCCCCCCCAACCAGAAACTTCAAGGAATGTGAAAGTGGCCTATACGAATCAACTAGCAGCGCTAAGCCGCAAGGCATTTAGCGTGTTTTTACAAAGCTTGAAGGATATCTTTCCCCTAGTTGCTGACACAATGAAAAGCATCATCTGTCTGGCATCTCCCCCAGCTGATCTGGGTACATATGCTGTCAATTAGCAACTGCTGAGTATGTGCGGGTCAGCAGCGGCAAAGCCAAGATCAACCGCGCCACTCACCCAGATAGCCCGCATTCTTTCCCCAGGGTTAATGATGACTGACGGCGGCAGACGTCTGCGGAGTCTGGCCGCACAGACAGACGGCGCGTCATCACTTTAGAGAGGGTGGGGTTGGGGTGAAAACACAGAGGTGTCTCGGTCGGACTGGGTGGAGGTGCTGGGTGGGTGGGGAGGACACTCATGCTCATAGCGTTTAGCCTGCCCTTTCAATCTCAGGGTTAACTTTTAAATGCAATGTCGTTTAAGATCGTTCATAATTTGGCACGTAATTGCCGCTGCTTGCATTAGGCCTGAGTAGCGATATTAAATTATGTTAATTAGGCGGTAACTATTGACCATTTCAGGAGCATGATGTAGTGTAATTACCGACGGTCACAGTCTGCGCTCCGTTTTGGGCTTGCCAAAGTCACCTCCACAACCTCCCTTCGCCCCCACACACACACACACACACACACGCACACACACACACACACACACACACACACACACACACACACACACACACACACACACACACACACACACACACACACACACACACACACACTCTCTCTCTCTCTCCCCCACTTCCGTTTGGCTCTCAGAGGGCTGGCCTGTTAATGGTCAAGTGAATCATAGACACACAAGAGTCCAGCACTGCCCCACTGAGAGGGGTGGTCTCGTCAGGGTCAAGTCTAAGCGACACCGTAATGACAGCGAGCGGTAAACTCTATCCTGTAAACAGCTGGAGCCGACCTAAATGGCTTACTGTCTCGTCTGGAAGCGAAGTTATCAACCACGCAGACGGATCGATCGCGCACGCAGCCGCAGGCGTGGCTGTTGTGCACATGTGAGCATCAGTCTCTGTCTCCAGCGCCATGGGGTCACAGTAGGGGCAGGCATGGGACTCGACTCAGGTTCGGGCTTCGCTCCAGCACACACACACACACACACACGCACACGCGCACACACACACAACTCCCCGAGGTCGCACACGTGTTGGCCATCACTGCCAGTGCTGATGAGGTTCCTGGCGATTAGTTCTCCCAAGTCTTACTGACTAATATACAGCGGTTTTGCATGCATGGGCAAAACAGAGTGCCAGGGGTCACATAAGTCACATCCTAATGATGTACAGTAGCCAAACTAACCAGTTTTGCAGCGGCCATGGACACATGAGTCAGCCAGGCACTAAATGGTAGCGTGCGGGAATCGATTCACCCTCTGCCTCCACTCCTAACTCAAACAGGCCACTGGCGAGACATTATTTCCAGTGAAGCGTGCTGTGATAGCAGGACTTGCTCAGCTTGTTTGTAGATATGTTTTCCCCATTGGGATGCTTCTGGGTTCCTTCCCAAGGAAACCTGTCAGGCATGTGTTGCAATCTCAGCGGAGTCGTTAAATATGGATGATCTAGCATGGAAGACGAAGAGAATGACAAAATGTGTACGCCTCGGAAAGAAATATATTCCATTTTCCCCTCCCTGCATTACATTTCTTTCCCAACAGATCTGACAACACAAATGGCTGCCCTAAAAATTAAGATACTATTGTGATTTCTAAGAATGGTGCGGTCTGCATTAGAAAAAAAAGGTGTTTGTATTGTTACAAATGTGTGGAACACTTGCTTGGGTTTAATCATGCAAATGAACCCCTGTTTGCTCATAATGTGTTTTGTATAAAAGGGACAGGGGCTCCTCTCTGGGTGCGTGTACATGTTTTGGATTGAGGCATTTCATTTGCATATAATTCTGCACAAAAGTTTCACAAAATTATTAAATAAATCAACTTCACACTGAACAGATACACTGACAAACACAACGTGAGACCGAATCAGCACCAAATAACTGTCACAGGTTTACACACACACACAAAAAAATACTGTGTGTCTGCTTGGCTAAAAATACTATACGGTGCACTGACAAGAGTGCTTTATGACATCTCGTTACATCTGGAGTGCGAGTAGCAAAGCATGTCCCTTTTTTGGGGAAGGATGGCTTCTAATGGAGGTGAGGTTAGCGGAGTAATAATGCGGGGGACGAAGAGGAGGGGAGGGAGGGGGGGATTGCTGGTGTGGCATCATGGCTCAATCAGCCACAGTAATGCACACAATCATCTCAGCCTGAGAGGGAGTCGAGAGCACTTACGTAACCGAGAGGTTCCGCAGAGGTTACATAGACTCACTCTTGATTACAACCACCTTTTTGTAACCCCCCCTTCCTTTTTGCTTCTTGCAAGAGATGTCTCTCTCTCTCTTTTTTCTTAACTGCACTGTGCTTAGACTCATTTACAATGATCAGAAGAGGAGTTGAATGATTTTTAGCACTGTTGGGAAGTTTTATTTTTATTTTTTAAATGGATACACAGTACAGTACCACACGGCAGAGGGCACACTAAAAGAGTTCTCTTTTCTAGGCTTTAAAAAAAGAAAAACACAGTCCACAATTAATGCCAAGCATACTGTACGTACATAAAGTATGTCACACAGAACCAATCGTAGTTGCATCCCAGAACCTGGCTTCACAGGTGGGTATCCCTACAGTATCCCTACTACAATCTCTCAGTGATAGGACATTTAAAGCAGTCTTAGATGGAATCAGTATTCAGAAACCCACCATAATCTATTTAAATAATACTGAGCTATTATCCTTTGTAAATATGAAATTGGTTGCTAACGAATATGCCAGAAAAATGAAGAAAAAGTGCATATTTTGTTTAAACGACAATTCATTTGTTAACCTGAATAAACAATTTTAAGTTGCATCCATAGCTCTCCCAACACGACTGAAATGGCAAAATACAACTAGATTTACCGCATAGCGGTACAAAATATGACCGCCGCTCAGTCCTGTACATCCGTTCCGCGAAAACAAATCACACTTCAATTTGTCTCCATCTTTTACTCCATCCCCTAATCTTGTGTATGCTTGTTTGGCATGCCTGAGTGTGTGTGTGCGGCTGCACAGAAAGTAGCCTACTGGTGCTGATAGATTGTAGAATAGCCAAAGAAGATGTAGCATTGTTATAAAACCTTTAAAATCTCTAAACAATCACAAGTAGGGCAGTTCATCACAGTTCATCCATTGCAACTGGATTGATGAAAGGTCACTTACACCTGTAGGCTACATTGTATTTGGGAAAAGCAAAAGGTATCAGCATAATGTTATTTATTTATTTATAAACAAAAACATCTCTGTCAGTTCCATGCCGTTTTCAACAGCTATCAAAAACAAAGGTCATTTTTGGATGGATGGATTTTTGGTTTCTTCTTCTACATAAGATTTCAGTCATCTTAGTTCATGTGATACTTTATTGTCAATGCACAAATTAAGTAACAGTAGTCTGAAACGTTATTGTTAATGCACAAATTAAGTAACAGTAGTCTGAAACGAAATGCTGTTTTACATCTAACCAGTGGTGCAAATAACTGACATGTCCAAATGGGCCTTGATGAAATGCGTCGCTAGACTGTTCATACACATTTTAATGGGCCAAAGTTGAAGAGCTGTTGTCCGTTATTGTTCGTGCAAATATAGGCTGATTCATGTTCCCTTGCATTGTGTAACTGAGGTCCATGGCTAGTCTGGCTTTCACCAGACCAAGCTCAATCTTTTAAGAAATCAAAAAATAAATAGCGGGCAGATCAGGTTCACCCAGCCTAGTCCATAGGCACCCGATATTGTTTAATTTTCCGATTGAGATATCCTGAATTTTTGGTCAACGATACCTGGGACACCGAAACACCGGTGCACATGAAATTTGGTGGGTATGTAGCCTCACTAGACTTTTACAGAAACATTTCGTTTCGTCCCCGGGGGCCACTCACCCCCCGTGCTGGGCCCCCCGAACCGCAAAAAAAGCAGTTTTTCCTAAATAACTACCTGAACCGTGGCACTGAGGATGAAGAATCTTTTATGGTATGTTGATCTCAAGGACCCACATCAACCTGGCCCATAATCACTTATGTGATTTGCACCCCCTTATTTGTGATTTTCATCCATGGGGGGGTCTAAAAAAATGTAGGTTATGTGTACATTTAGTGACTGTACACTCATTGGCCTATAGATGGCGGTGCACATACACATGCACACACACACAGGTACGCACATACTATTGGTATTAGAACGGCCGATACATAATTACAAATTCAGTAGGATTAAAAGAAAGCCAAATATTTATCATCATCATCATCATGACTGCATTTCCAGTATTGGCGATAAGTAGTCGTTTGTCCACTAGATGGCGCATCGTTGCAGTGAGACGTAGGGCTGTATTTTGGGTCACCAGCGCATGGCGTAATACTCGTTATTCACCCGCGGAAAGTTGAATTCGGTATTTTGCACGTTTATTTTTTAAGCATTGCGCCCAGGGGTGTGACAATTAACAACCTAGGGAGGGGACTCACGCATTGTCTAAAAATCGCTATCATACACCACCTAAACCTGGTCAGAAGTCAATGGCGAGTTGTTCATATGCTATTTTAAGAGCGCATGTCAACAGTTATATTGGCAGGTGCACGCACCATCCTTCTATCATTCATGAACGCACACCTGCGCACGTCCATGCAAAGCATTAAATTGCACGATTACAATGGGAAACATAATTAGAATAAAGATATTACGAAATACTGTACATCTCATGATGAGTAGTTATTCACATTCATTTACAAATTGGTAATGACGGTTAAAAGTGATTAGGGGAGAGGCGAGAGACACGTATGGAGCACAGCTGAAAACGCACTGTCACGAGATATAAGCAACTCCTCTGCAGGATAAATGTTGTTTTATTCAGTCATTTGAGCAACATTAGGGTAAGTGTTGCTTTTTCCAGCCTATGTTTTCGATGGTAACCCATTGTCAGTCAATAGTGAAAGTAACTACATATAACTGTCTTGTCGTTGACTGACTCCTTGGTGAAGTTAGTTTCACTTTGCCAATGAGTTCAAATAATAGACGAGTGCAAATGCGTGAAGGCTATGCTAGGTTTTAGTAAAGCATGGTTTAAGAATGACTATTCCATACGGTCTCGCAAGCAGCCTCCTTCAAATGCGCCGTTGAATGCCAAAATACCGATGCATTTATTTGACATATCGCGCGTTGCGCCGTTAAAGGGAATGACAGATGGCATTCTCATTGGTTTAAAATGATGTTACGCCCCAAACACACCCATATGACTGATTAAAAAACCTAGGAACACCTTGTTACGCCATGCGCTCCACTTTTGAGAACGAAACCCCTCCCAATGTGAACTGGACATCCTACTAAATTTGAATAGACGAGTTTGAAGTTTGAATTTGACGAGTGACGATGCACTTTAGAATGTCATGATAGGGCCCGTAATTTTGTTGGAAGTTAAAAGTGGGTTGGAAAAACAATGGGCGCTTCCCACAAGGACTGTAGTTTACCGCAGAGAACATCTAATAAGGATAGGACGATGTTCACATGAAATATAATTCCCATTTCTTCTTGAAGCCGAAATAAATCTGAGAATGTTTATCGGACATGCTTGGTTTTTACTGCAGGTACGTCAATCTTATAATATCAATAAGGACCTAGGTACAATAATGTTACCGTTAGCGTTGGTTGAGTGATGGAGGCCAATTTGATTGCATTTGTAGAAAACTATAAATGCGGTTATACCAAGCAAATTGATAGCAGCACTGTAATTGTATCTTTCGACTGTCATTTGTTGCAAGTGCTACAAAAATCATTCTGTGCAATGGAAGATTTACCAACGTTACACCGGTCTGATACAGTTTTGCCTATACATGCGTGAGACTGAGACGCCTGTTTATTTGTTTTAAGTGCGTGCAGGGTGTGAGAGGGGAATCGATGTGCTTTGATTCCAGCTTGGTAGTTGTAGTCTGTGAGATTAAAAACCATGTGTGTGAAGTATCCAAACAATGACACCTTCATTTCATTATGGCTGCTTTAGCAACACACCTTAAGCTACTGTGTAGTGGGTCCCATTTAGAAGTGGCTACTTCATTCGCGCTTTCCTTGACTCATGGAGCTGCGTGAATTTTATTAGGCCTACAACTTTTCGCACGATATGGCAGTTTAAGTCCGCTTGATACTGTAAGGCGTAAGCCATTGGTTTCCAAAAGAGATTTTATTTGTGTCGCCAGCATAGCCTATTGACAATTTATGTGGTAAATAGGCCTACCTTATAGGCCTACCTGTAGCTTAGGGAAGCTAACAGCTTTCTATTAGGATCTAGTTTGTTAGTTACAGTTTTGTTATAACTCCCTGATGCATTTTTGCATTTAGAATAACCAGAGCGTGGATATCTCAATCGGAAAATTAAACAATATCGGGCGCCTATGGACTAGGCTGGGTGAACCCAGCCTGATCTGCCCGCTATTTATTTTTTGATTTCTTAAAAGATCGAACTTGGTCTGGTGAAAGCCAGACAAGCCATGGACCTCAGTTACACAATGCAAGGGAACATGAATCAGCCTATATTTGCACGAACAACAACGGACAACAGCTCTTCAACTTTGGCCCGTTAAAATGTGTATGAACAGTCTAGCGACGCATTTCATCAAGGCCCATTTGGACATGTCAGTTATTTGCACCACTGGTTAGATGTAAAACAGCATTTCGTTTCAGACTACAGTTACTTAATTTGTGCATTGACAATAAAGTATCACATGAACTAAAGATGACTAAAATCTTATGTAGAAGAAGAAACATTCACAAAAAATCCATCCATCCAAAAATGACCTTTGTTTTTGATAGCTGTTGAAAACGGCATGGAACTGGCAGATATGTTTTTGTTTATTAATAAATAAATAAATAAAAATATAACATTATGCTGATACCTTTTGCTTTTCCCAAATACAATGTAGCCTACAGGTGTAAGTGACCTTTCATCAATCCAGTTGCAATGGATGAACTGTGATGAACTGCCCTACTTGTGATTGTTTAGAGATTTTAAAGGTTTTATAACAATGCTACTTCTTTGGCTATTCTACAATCTATTCACCTTTTCAGCGCCAGTAAGCTACTTTCTGTGCAGCCGCACACACACACACAGGCATGCCAAACAGGCATACACAAAAGTTTCAAGAGTGGGGGATGGAGTAAAAGATGGAGACAAATTGATTAGTGTGATTTATTTTCACGGAACGGATGTACAGGACTGAGCGGCGGTCATATTTTGCACCGCTATGCGGTACATCTAGTTATTATTATTATCATTATTATATCTAAATAACAAAGTGTCTCAACCTCTCTCATTACCAAATAAATCAAAACCAAAAAAATCGAGAAAAAACAAAAGTTTTTAATGTATGAAATGAATAGGCACAAACTGCAGCACCTCTCTAACACCAATGTGTTGTTTACAGAATCATTATATAATTGCTCATGTTAACACTAAAACATTTTTTTTTCAAAGCTATGCTTCTCCTAGGCAGTTTCCGACAAATGCTTAGCTACGGTTGGATGAGACCAATAGAAATCAAACGAGTCAACTGTCAAACCCAGAATGGTAACGCAAAACAGAATATTAATGGAGCACATATAATAATGTCACAACAACAAGTCCCTTTCACACGTTTCACAAGCATGCTTTCTTTTTCATTGTGTTTTTATTAACACTTTAATATTATTAATTTATTAAATGCTTTTATCCAATGCAGCTTGCAGTACAGGGATTTGTTAGAGTGTGGGTACCGGTATGTGTGTGTTCTCCCCCCAGGAAACAAACTCGTGACCTTGCATTGCATGACAAGTAGTTTGTGCTATACAAGCATAGCAGCTAACACGTCATTCAGCACATGTAACGTATCCCCACTTTGACACCATTGCCTGTTATTTGTTTACAGTTTAAAATTGTACTGTGGCAAACAATAATAACGTACAATACAATGATGACAAAGCATTGTGACACTGCATTAGGTAGGCGAGACTGAGCATCCAGGAAACATGAAGTGTTATGACACATCACCCAAACACAGGTCTAGTCATGCTGAGGGATACTCTGAGGCTTGCGTATGCACGAGTCCTATCCCTACTCCTACTCCATCCCCATCCCTGGTGCTTGCTGCCATAACAGACGAGCACCAGGGATCTCTTCATTACCATACGGCTTTGAGGCAGCTACCGGGCGGAGCTGAAGCCGAGTTGAGCCTCGTCGCGCATCGCGTCGAGTCTCGGGCAGGCAGGTGTGCCAGCTGTAGCTCCCGCCGCTGACGCGGGATTGATTGGGAGGGACATCAAACGTCACCTTCAAACGCTGCCTCGGCAGCCTGCTTGGGAACATCTCCGACAGGCCGGGGGAGAGAAGCCCTCCGCACTGGGGGGAGTCACTTCAAAGCAGCCAACACCGCAGCTGCTGCTGCACTGTCTCTTCCTTTTTTAAAAGCAGTCTGACTTAGCTTGGCAAAAATACAAATTATTTAGGGGATAATTGCTATTTCTGAATCATACTTTGGCAGCCTTGAATGTTTCCTGTAAATTGCAACATAACATTTTAATAAGCCCCCGCCCTCACTCACTTTTTTAAGAGACCAAAAAGTCAAACCGGGATATGCTGCATAAGGAACAAGACGTACTGTAAAAGAACAAAAGTTTAAAACAAAAAGTTTGAAATCAAAGTTGGACTCTTTTATTAGTCTCATCTGACCGCCCAGTTAATATCTATCCATCTGTAGGACCTTTACAAGGCAATAACTTTAGACGTAATCCGAATGTAATATAAAACTATTATCTATTCCTGATACCCCTAACAGTCTCTGGCTCTTGGCCTTCTCTCCTCACACCGACGGAACAAGTCACTACACTCGGTCTTGAGCAGTCTCTCTGGGATGACATTCTAGGCAGTGCCAGACCATAAGAGACCTCCTACTTGCTCAGATACAACAGACAGACATACTGTACAGGCCAAAGTGAGAGACAGACACAGTGGGTGAGGCAGGGCCAGTTGGAGGCTCAGGATCACTAGTAGGAAAACATTACAGTGTGTCTCATTTATCAAGGGGGAGGAAGACAGAAAAGCAAACGACTCATGGTTCAAAAAGACTGTCAGAGTGTATGGGGAGTTCCAACTCTCGAGAAGGGTGAATAAAGGAGGGCATCACCAAGTGAGGAGGAGGCCTAACGATCATTAGAGGAAGTAATTCAGTTGAAGACGGGGATAAATATAAAAACAAAAATGTGACTATCTTCTGCATTAACCTCAGTGCATTAACCCAGAATGTGGCTCCGACGCGGCCAGACGAAGAAAGCTAAACTCTGATGGGCCGTCTTCCCAGACAAGGATTACGCCTAATTCACAACTAAATCACATTTTAAATGTAAATCTCCACCAACAGTACATTCACTCCAGTTCTGGCCAACGTCCACGTCTGCAGCACTGGTCCATTATGCACTCGGCTTTTCGACTGCTTTTCCCCCACATAAATTTGGCCACTCCGACTGTTTTACTGCATGTTCATCTGCTGAACCAAATACAGCTAAGGACTATATACAGAATTAGCCGTCTGGTGCTTTTCTTTCCTTTTTTTTGTTTTTCCTTACAATTTTCTCTGGTGCTTAAAGAGGAGCTAGTCCTCAGGTAAAGTCCATCACAGCTGGCGTGTAATCATCTCTCCTTCCGCTCTGAAGTACATATAAAACACTGACAATATTGAAAGGATGTGAGGCTTGGATGATGAATTGGGGTAGTACAATTAGATCTATTAGAATTCATGGGAGCCGGCTGACAATAATCATGCAGCTTTCACACTGCCCATTGCAATTATCTTTGCACTTAAAGATCAACAAAGCACATAATGACTCACAGTCCATTAAGGAACTTGGACAGAATTGAATTTCAATGTAAGCTATGAGGTGAAGTCAGCCATCACCATCCTTGATGGGTTAACAGAAAAAAAAATGCAAACTTGCTGACTAGATTGTTCGCACATTACTTTTACAAGAAATCAGTAGGGTATGCATTTCAGCAAAATTAGACTATGTCTTTGTTCACTGAAAGCTTCTAGCCTTGCTACGGTAGACTAATTCTCTTCTGTTAAATCTTCTTTGACCTGAGGTCATTGGAAAACTCCTGGAGAAGCTATTTTCTTCTTTTTCCCCCTCCCTCGAACAGTAATGGCAAATCTTCTGATTCATGGCAAGGAAGATGACACCATCCAATAACGGCCAATATGACAGGGCTAATCTTTCATCCATCGGAGAGGCCAGTGGTCATGAACCTCTCAAGACTTAAGGACAGGTGAAACCCAATAACCTGAAGGCAAACCCACTGAGGATTTAAGACAAGGTCAAAGCAACAGTCCTTAACTGCTCCTTAATATGGCCACGTGTCTGTGAGACACACTGGTCTTCTCCTCTGTGGTTTCTCCTTGCATCCATATGACATGGCTCCACCATATGTCTAATATCCTGACATACCTACATGGTATATACGTTTAAATCCAGACATACCTCCATGGTATTATATATACTGTACAATGGAGAATGAATAATTTTCTACAAAGCAAAGCAATCACCCTTACAATGAAAGCCTATATGAAGAGAAAGTTATACTCAGAATAATTCTTAAAACAACAACAAACAACAAAAAAACTGTGGTTGCTTGATCCCATCTGTTATTTTTACATATTTAACTAGGGCAAGCACCCCATCACTAGATACAAGGCTCATTGTAATAAAATGAAAAAAAAAAAAACTAATCATGAAAAAAAACAGCCTCCATGTAAGAGATGATCTTAAAAGCTTCCATTACCATACTCTTCAAAGGCAATCAACGTGTAAGTGTTTTTAAAAATCATGGCCACATTTACTCATCTAAATGCAACTCTCCAGGGCTTCCCAATAAATCACAATCACTCTATGCAGCAATCAAAGCCACTACGCTTAAACACTCACTCACTCATTCATTCATTCACTCACTCGTTTAAAAAAAAAAACACACACACACAAACAAAAGAGCCTAGGTCCTTCATATGTGACCCTCCAAAGGCATCAATGCATCAATCTCAACATCTCCAAACATCCCTCATGCCAAACCTGTGGCCAGGAGATTGATTGCAGGGATTGTTCAGATCCAAAAGTACTAGAAGAGGATCTGAAACACGACATACTAATGTGACTTTCATTGTTGTGTGGGTGTGTGTGATATGTGGTCATTAAACTCTCATAGGTCCTCAGCTTTCCCCACTCCCATCTCCCCACATTTTCAGATGGCGTTCAGGGGGAGTGATTAGCAGGGGCTGATGAGAAGTAAAGGAGACCAACACAGGACCTGCATCACATTTCTTTCCTGACTGTCTACAGCCTTTTCCATTTTAGGTGACTGATACTTAGCAGACGCCTTTATCCAAAGCGTCACAGAATCGCAACAGAATTCAAGAATCCAACCCAGGCTGCCCTATCGTCTGACCGCAAAACCCAGGCCGACCTATCGTCAGACCGCAAAACCCAGGCCGACCTATCGTCAGACGGCAAAACCCAGGCCGACCTATCGTCAGACGGCAAAACCCAGGCCGACCTATCGTCAGACGGCAAAACCCAGGCCGACCTATCGTCAGACGGCAAGAGTGCCGCTGCTCCACCACAACACCTCCATGAACAGCTCCATCCCTCCTATCCTCTCCTCCTGAGAAGTGGAAGGCTGTTACAGCACTGAGAAGTGGAAGGCTGTTACAGCACTGTACTCTACTGGAGAGGGAGCGATCAAACCTTAAAGCCAACATGGCCACAGTAAATATGTGACAGTGAGTAACGACTTCTATTTGCAATATGACTCGTACTCTGGCCTTCGCTTATGACAACGATTCTTATGCTTTCAATACAAGGTCCTTGGAGCATAACCACAGAGCGAATGGTCTGTGAAATGGGTCAAATGTTGCATTAAGTATAAATACATGAGGTGACTTATAAAACATCTGCAAAGAATATAAATAAAACATGACATTGACACAGGGGAATACTTTTTTAGCACCTCTGTCATCACGTTAAGGATTTTGAAATTGCCAAATATGGCTGGCATACAATATTCTGTGCATTACAGATGTTCTGCATGGAGAGCTGTGCGTCATATAAACATCCACATGGCATGGGTTACATAGTTGTGCATCATATAATGTCTACATGCACCACTGGATGATCTGTTTGTGATGCAATCCAAAGCCAAGGCCTGAGCTCAGACAGGGGGGTTGCCTCACACACACACACACGCGCACACACACACACACACACGCGCGCGCACACACACACACACACACACACACACACACACACACACACACACACACACACACAAAATCCAACTGCCCTGAAGGCCTTCCAGACTTCAAACTCCCTTCTCAGTGATGAGAGCGAGATACAACAGACCCACAAGGGCCTCACGGTGCTCTGATCCCATCACTCAGAGCTGCCAGCGTGTATGATGCCCCTCAAAAGTGTTGATGAACCATCTCTTTTACATATCGATATTTAAAAAAAAATGATGCTATGATGAAACCCGTCACATCATTGGCCAAGCAGGGATTTGATAGGCAATCTAAATATTAACTAATGACTAATTTATTAGTTAATATATTAACTTACTCTGTTAGTTACTCTTCGCTGACTTCCTATTGCAGGCAGAATTAAATCAAATCCCTAACTCTGGTCTAAAGGACACTTACTGGACCTGTACCTAGCCATTTTCCGATCGAGTTTGTGTGCTGTATCGTGCTTCTATCAACACTAAAAGGGCACAATCAAAGTGTGTTTCTTCTGTGATCCCTGGAATAATTTACCTACTGCTCTTCGTTCTACTGATACGTAGCTTTGAAATCTTCAAAAAGCGTCTGAAAACTCGTCTGTTTACCTTACATTAGAGTAATTAATTCTTCCAGAGTTGTGGTTTGTATATGTTTATGGTACATTTTTTTATTTATATAGGCTATATGACTTCACTTTAAACTGTTAATTTCAATGTTAATGCAATGTTTATTGATGATTGTATGTCACTTTGGACAAAAGCATCTGCTTAGAACCATAAGCATACATTATATATGTATATATATATATATATATATATATAAACTCCACTATTCGACTATTTGGCGCCATGGTGTCAGTGGTAACAAGGTAGTACTCGACGGGACGAGGTAGCCAGAGCACACTGAGCATCTGAACAAACAAAACCAGAAATGATTGTGGTGCACAACACAGACAGGAAGTGGAGAAGGCGGAGAGGAATCAAACTGATGGATGAAATAAAGCTGCGTGCAACAGGCCTGACAGGGTGTCTGAATCCACGTCTTTGTACATTAAAATAGATTGCCGCTGTTCCTCAGAACATGATGGTGTGTTATCGGCAGTCAATCACCGTGACACCAGAAACACAATTCCGCCTCGTGACGATCACGCAGCGCTTCAAAGTCTTCAGCAACTTGTAAAAATCACCCCGCTTGGCATTACACCACAGTCCGAGAGGAATTCAGACGCGCTGTGCCTCTCCTCTCCTCTCCTCTCCTCCTTTTCTCTCCACATATCTTTCTCTTCCGTCAGGCTGTCAGGCGAGCACATCACAGCAGGCTAGCGAACCAGGCATCGGGGAGACACAGTCAGGAAAAATAAGCATTTGCTATTGTTAACGGGTCTTGGAACATTCCTTGTACGAATAGCTGATCTAATGTGAAACTGTCTCTAGCTTATCTGGATGATTCCTCCAAATGCCTATTCAGTGATCTGACATCAGTAAGAACCTAGGTCTGTATGGTAAGGAGGTGACATGCAAATACAGTGTAGGAGGAAGAATGGCAAGTATGGATGACACTTCTGCCTTCACCTGCCTATAATGGTGCACCTTGCGTGTCTTCTTAGCTTATCCCTGATTAAAAAGTCCAGGAAGTGGGGAAGTAAATAAGTACTGGGGCCATGTGTGGCTGCTGTAAAGCAGCACAGGGAGAAAATAGCAGCATCTCGAGGGGGCCATCATAATTAGTTGTCAGCGTTTTTGAGCGGGGAGGATGGGAGAGGCAACAGAGGCGTAGAGCACAGAAGGCGGGGTGGGGGGGTGGGGGCTCTTTTAGAATTCCCTTTATGGCTGAGCGATAATGGAATTCTGCATTATCAGCCGAGCGACCCACTGATATTTAACACACAGACCCCGCACCCTCAACCCCTCCTGTCGAGAGAGAGGGAGGATGGCACTGGAGGCAAACGGTTGCGTGTCTGTGCCTCCACATACACATACACACGCACGCACGCACGCACGCACGCACGCACGCACACACACAGCGCTCAGGGCCAGCCATAGGAAACAAACACATACATACACACACACATACACACACACACACACAAACACACACACAAACACACACACACACACAAACACACAGACACACAGTGCTCAGGGCCAGCCACCGGAAACAAACACACACACGTAGACACCGCAGATGCCCCCTCTCCCAAACACACACTCTAGCCGGCTCCATCCTTGTGTGTTACTGAATATACACACATACTGTACATACAGCGGGGAAAATAAGTATTGAACACGTCAACATTTTTTTCAGTAAGTATAGTTCCAATGAGGCTATTTGCATGAAATTTTCACCAGACATTAGTATTAACTCAGATAATCCACCCATATAAAAAAATCCAAACATTAAAGTCCATAGGTCGAGTTATGTGCAATAACGTGGAATGACACAGGAAAAAAGTATTGAACACGCCTGCTGAAATTTCTTAAATACTTTGTGGAAAAGCCTTTATTCGTAATGACAGCTTCAAGGCATTTCCTGTATGATGAAACTAATCAGTCACAGTATTCTGGTGTGAGTTTGGCCCATTCTTTTAAACAGATAGTCCTTTAATATTGAAGATTTCAGGGGTCCCTCTTGTGAATCCTGATCTTTAGTTAACTTCCAAAACTGTTCAATTGAATTGAAGTCAGGGCCATGATTTCCTTTCTCTGAAACCAATTGAGAGTTTCCTTTGCTGAATGGTTTGGATCATTGTCCTGCTGGAAGGTCTAGCCATGTCTCATCCTCATCATCCTGGTGGATGTAAAGATTCTCCCAGAACAAAATGACTCCATTCATCATTCCTTCAACTGTATGAAGTCTGCTAGTACCATGAGATGAAAAACAGCCCACACCATGATGCCACCACCTCCAAACCTCACTGTTGGTAGGGTATTTTTAGGGTGATGCACAGTGCCATTT
Organism: Alosa pseudoharengus; assembly: GCF_046254945.1. NCBI lineage: Eukaryota > Metazoa > Chordata > Actinopteri > Clupeiformes > Clupeidae > Alosa > Alosa pseudoharengus. Next base: position 9,709,250 of record NW_027468620.1, on the reverse strand, counting down.
CTCCTCCAAATATGGTGTGTAGTATGACATCCGAAAAGTTACATTTTTAACCAGAATACATTCTCTCAGTATTTCATAGGATTGTTCAAATCTTGTGTAGCAAACTTTCAAGGAGCTTCGACATGTTTTTCTTCAGCAATAGAATCATGCTGGATGAGCGTGCAAGAGGCTATGGCGGTGGAGTGCATTACCTATGATTTTCTCTGTAACAATTGTACCTGCTGCCTCCAAATGTTTCTGGAGCTTTCTCAGAGTGGTCCTTGGCTCTTGGGCTACTCTTCTGACTATCCTTCTGACTTCCTGGTCAGAAATCATGCAAGGAGATCCTGTGCATGGCCAGTTGATGATGTAGTGATGTTCCTTCCACTTGCAAATAATGGCTCCAATACTGCTTGCTGGATGATTCTGAAGTTTTGAAGTGCATCTGTAACCAGTTCCATTAATATGTTTGGCAACAATAAGGTTGCAAAGATCTTGGGAGAGCTCTTTGCTTTTACCCATCATGAAATGTTTCTTGTGTGACACCTTGCTAACAAAAAACCTTTTTATAGCCCACCAGTATGTACTAACCCAGCTTATATAAATTTGCACAGATAGGAGGGATAATTTCTCTAACTACTTATAGATTCCAGTTTGTTCCTTGCCATTCCTTGCGTTTGTGTACTGCTTTTTCTTAGCGTGTTCAATACTTTTTCCCTGTGCCATTCCACTTTTTTACTCATAACACTACTTTTAGACATTAATGTTTGGATTTTTATATATGTGTGGATTACCTAAGTTAATACTAATGTCCGGTGAAAATTTCATGCGAATAGCCTCACTGGAAGTATACTTATTGAAAAAAATGTTGACGTGTTCAATACTTATTTTCCCCGCTGTACATACACACACATATACACACACACACACAAACACACACCCAGACACAGTCCCTGTGTATTGCTGAAAATAACAAAACTAAAGCACTCCCGCGTCAGCTGGTCAAGCGCAAAGGACGCATGCTGTTGCCATGGTTACTGGTGACTTACACTTCCTGGCGAGTCCCAAGACAACTGAGGCACCATCAACCAAAACAAAGCCTGTGCTTTTATTTTCTCTTTTTGGGGGCCCAAATGCATGAATTTGTCTCCAGAAATGCAGGGCCCTTTAATTTGGATATAGTTATTAATCTATTCGTTTGTGCTCCTTTCAAAAAGGATTATCACTGCCTTAATGATTATTCATGCACTTGGATTAATACAGCTTGGCTAAGTGAAACTGAAATCCAGGGAGAGAAGCAAGGACGCCGTTTTATTTTTCAGTGCCTTTCTGGGTGCAGACAACAGTATCAAGTATCAAGCACCAAAACACCCTTTGTATTTGTTTTTATATACATATTTAGATGTAAAATTAGTGTTTGGCAGAGCACACTTGCATTGATTGAATCTGAATGAATAACTAAAGTTCATTAAACTACCCCTTATATGATTATGGGACTTTTAGTTGGATTCTGTCTATCATCATTAAAGTAATGTATAACTAAATGATTGCAGACAAAGCACACAATGACTAGAAGGCAGAACATTCTGTGGAGTATGTTCAAAACAATGTAGGAGTGTTTAAATGTTTCAGTAGTGGATCGGTGCATCACATTAGAACTGGGCCTCTTGCCGTGTTTGCTTGTTAAGTATGTGTTGGCAAATCCAGTAATGGTGGGCGTCTCATCAGTAACAGACCTGAGAACATGTCTAACTAGGTCAGACAATAACAAGTTCAGAGGAGGGCCCGGTAAAGCTGAAGAATTAAGTTCATTTTTAACATACACCTTCACATGCTGAGCTTCATTCCACACACATACACGCAGTCTTTCTATCTACACACACACACACACACACAGTCTTTCTATCTACACACACACATACACGCAGTCTTTCTATCTACACACACACACACACACAGTCTTTCTAACTACACACACACACACATAGTATTTTTATACACAAACACACACACAGACACACAATTCTCCTTGCAGCTCATTTCCATCTCTGTGCTGAAATGTCAAGCTGTTCTCCTCCCCCGCACACAGAAGCAATAGTGGCCCCTCAGAGGAGAGAGAGAGCGAGAGGAGAGGAGCGAGAGGAGAGGAGCGAGAGGGACTGATCATGGCTCCATCTCCCACCATCACCGTCTCTGCCTCCTCACAAGTCTGAGCAGAAATAACATACTCTCACCACTCACCCTGCCTGTGTTTGGGATGGACCAAATTAAACACAGATATCACCATTTATGGTGAACGAATCACAATACCTCACCATGTCTCTCTTTCCCTTACTCTCTCCCTGTCTGTTTCTCTACATATCTCTCGGTCTCTCCCCCTATAGTTTATTTCTCTCTCTCCCTCCCTTACCCCCTACGTCACCCCGTCTCTCTCTCTCTCTCTCTCTCCACCTACCTTCCCCTGTTTGTTTCTCTATATATTTCTTTCTCTCTCTCTCTCTCTCTCTGTTTCTCTATACAGTATATTTCTCTATACATCTCTCTCTCTGTTTCTCTATATATTTCTCTATACATCTCTCTCTCTCTCTCTCTCTCTCTCTCTCTCTCTCTCTGTCTGTCTCTAGGTGTGGAACATCTGTGTGTGTGTGTGGCGTTCTCCTCTCGTCCCCCAGCCTGGAGGTGTGTGAGCCGCGTGTGTCCAGATGGCCGCCAGTACAGCAGATCCACATCAGAGGCAATGATAAGGCGAGATCAGACGCCGGCTGGCATGGCCGATTCAACTCCCGCCAGACGGAGAGCATCCAGCTGAAACGCTTCATATTACATCAAAAAAAAGCAGATGTAGAAAAGAACCTCTCCACCAAAAGGCGAATTCAATTGAACCCCGGGAGGTCAGCGCCTCGGGTAAACGTACACTTCCTCTGGGCCACAGGAAGTTGTATTTCCATGAGCGTGGTGGGCCCAAATGTCTGACTCAGTTTCAATTCAAGAAATAACTCTATGAAATAAACAAGTTGTGTTGGACACTGAGACTGCACAAGGTTAAGCTGCATGCCGAGTAAATGCTCAAGCTGTCTGACAGCTGAAAGAAACATTACTTTAGTTTACAGCCAACTGCAGAGCTCCTGTGTCTGTCCTTGTAGGTGCACTGTGGCATTATCGTAAGTAAACAGGCGTGGACGAGAGCTCGTCGGCGTGGAGGATTAGTTAGGGCTGAGGCTGATTTGCCATCGGGGCTCCCAGCGGAGCAGCTGCTAACGTTGGGAAACAGAGTGGCTGTCTGCTCCTGTAAGCTGGGGGCTCGTCTGGGATGGCAGGGCTGAAAACCTCCACCACCAATTGTAGGCACTTGCACCCGGTCAATTCTTACTTCAGCTCAGTTCACAGTAACCTGCCTGAATCGTGACGTAAAAAAAAAAAAGAAAGAACAAATCAATTTCTTTAGAGATTTGAACACAAACACACACAAGGCAGTGTGTACAAATCTGTGTAAACATGTGCATTGGCCCTCCCTACCTGGAGCATTTACTGTACACACACACACACAAACAGTCAATCTCACACACAAACATGTTATGTATAGACTCAACCCTCTCACTTTCACACCCACCCACACATATACACACACCCACACATATACACACACCCACACAAAGAGGAAGTGGAGTCGCCCCCCCCCCACCCTGGCTGTGGTCAGATGGCTGTTGCCGGCGTGGCACTGAGCGGAGTGTCCACAGGGAGACACTGCCGACACAGAGAATGGCTGCACCTCTGCTGCTGAGCAGGGAGCCTCTCACCTAGCGACACCAAAGAGGCAGCCCACGCTGTTCACCCGCCACAGCACTTCCTCTTAAAGAGGCAGACCTTTACAAGGCCTTTACGTCCACTCTCTCTCATATGGTCAGCGAGAGACAGAGAGAGAGAGCCCCCCTCATGCACCCCTCAACATCATTACAATTTCCATAATTTCCACACTGCAGTTAATGGATTGTAAAAAGTCTAATGAATAATTCACCGTATTCATTCATTTAACTAATTGAATACAAATATTTTGAAATGGAAGGGGAAAGTAACAGCCTTATAATGTGCACATTAGGAGATTCACTCAAGAGTTTCTGACACGTGTCTTTCTGCAAAAGTGTGATTCATCAAGTTTTTACCCTGAATGGTGTAATGAGCGCATGTCAATAAAGGATGCAAGCTCACCAAGCTAGCCACTTCATAGCATATCATGACATTACAAGCACATACACTATGCATGCTGCAGAATGCATGATAGGGTCTCGCAGTCTTACAACCGCTTATCTGGTATGGGGTGGGCTTTGTACAATTACAGACAGAGGAGGATGGCTGGCACTGCCAACCGCTGCGCTTATGGTGTCAGATTTAAATGCCGGGGACATGTATTTTCTTAGAAACCAAGTAAACAACTGCATATAAAACCTTTTAACAAGAAAAGGTATTTCATCTATAGCAGCACCTATTGCTAGAGAGAAATATAGAAATATATAAAAATATATATTTGTGAAAACAAATGATGAGCTCCACAAACACCACAGTAGAGCACCGCCATATGCTAGGATTGTTTAATTAAGTCCTAACAACATGCTTATACTATGTTTATTAAGCAATCAGGAGCAGTAATGCAGAGGGATGAGAGTGGAGATTAAAGGGAATTTGTGCCAAACATATGAGAACGCATCCCTCTGGTGCAGCATGATAACATCTGAGGCTTACACACACACAGGCACACGCACAGAGACAGACACATGTCAGCCCATATGCAGGATTAAAAAAAACACACACGCACACACCATACTACACACACACACACACACACACACAAATATGATCAAACACACTCTCTCTATGCATTACACACACACACACACACTCTCTCTCTCTCTCTCTCTCTCTAAGGACTACACACACACACACACACACACACACACACACACACACACACACACACACACTCACACACACACACACACACACACACACACTCTCTCTCTCTCTCTCTAATAACTATTTACACACACACTCACACTCTCCGAGCACTGCACACACTAACACACAAACACACGCTCATTAAGAAATTTACAAATAGCAGGGGATTCATCTAGTCTTGTCTTTCTTTCTTGAGAAAGTGAGCGTGGAGCATGCTCTGGGCAGTAAGGGCCCCATGGCCCCGATGGGGAGCGCTCATCCACACTTAAATAAAACATGCCCGTCCACGAGCCAACATGTTTCTTCCATTTCCTCCCGTCGGCTGCCAGCGCGTTCATCACAAGCCTTAGTGCAGCTGTGAACAAGACACACAGCCCTGATATCGATCACATCCAACAACTGCACCCAAATGGTGCCGCGCGATGATAACTGATTAAAGGTCATCTGTTTCTGTTATTGAGGAACACACACACACACACACACACTAAAGTGAACCCGTGGACATCTGATGGCCACTCAAGGCGAAGCGTGAGGTGATGAAATGTGGAGGGGCTAAGGTGAGGAGACAAGCGGGCAGCTCTCTAATTGCCACCATTCTATCTGCTTCGCTCTCCAATTCCAGAGACAATCAAGGCCAATCAGCCCGACTCCTTGATCTGACAGCTGTCCTCTCAACTTACAATCATCACAGTCAAAGAAACTGAGAGGCACACACGCACACACACGCACACACACACACACGCGCACACACGCACACGCGCACACACACACACACACACACACACAGCTCTAGTCTGTTGTACTGCCAGTTGTACATGACCAGAGTCTGGAGAAATGACACAGAAAATAACAAAAACATTGTATGCACTACAAGAAATAACATTGCTATTTTCTTTTTTTCTGCTTGGCAGTGAGTGTGTGAAAATAGCTTCGGCACACACCTGCTCCCACTGGGATGTTTACCTTAACCCTGCATGGTTTTGCCTGCTTTCTATCCCTTCGCTTTTGGTGTGGACTTGGTGGGGGAGTTGCAGCACACCTCACCACACCTCACCTGCTGATGCTCCTTTGTCTTATCATCTCTTGTCTCCTCCGTCAAGACAGCTGTTACGGTTTCATTTTCGCTGCCCTGGGCTGGCGATGGAGCACTGTGGATGGAGCACTGTGGCGTGGGGAGTGGGGAACGGCAGGTGGGGTTGTCCTGGAGGCGTGAGAGATGGCTGGCATTGCGGCGGGGGAATGGCAGGCGGGGGGTGTCCAGGTGGCGTGAGCGAACACGCTGGGTCAGATCGGAACAAACGGGAGTCCGGGCAGCCCTGAGACACGCATGCGCCGCAGCCCTCAGGCGCAGAATGAAAACATCACTCAGACGGCCTGCTCGTCTCTGGCTGGCCTATCTGTCGCGTGCATTTTCACGCCCGTGTAAATTCAACGCATGTATGACTTAGATGCCACGCAAGGGCACAATTGACTTGTCACGCAAAACAAACATGGGCTGGTGGGTACAGTGTGAGTATGTCTGCTGTTCCTACGAGCTGAGGCTTGCTTTGATTTCAGCTGCTGGTTTTGTCAGTGAGATAGTGACATCAGCCACAGCACACCAATGGGCCGATTATAGAAGATCATGGCGGGCCTCAAAGGGAGAAACAGGAACAGGTGCCCGTGCCCGCGACACAGCTTTTAGCACACAGCCAAGGAGTGGTGAAATTATTACCAGCTTTTCCCGTAATGCTTCACCCATTTACTGAAAAATGCTCTGGGCATTGGCAGTGGCCTTTTGCGGAGGCTGAGAGATGTCTTGGCAAAGCTCGTGGAGAGCATCACGGCAGCAGAAGCACAGCTGTGCGCTTGAGTGATGGAGAAGAGAGTGGCCTTTACCACCACGCCAATTATAAGCCATTTCAATTAAGATGCAAAATCTGCATGGGTGTGATGGAGAAAGATGCAGCGGGTGGAGAGATTAAGCACGCACTTATTCCACAAACATGTGCCGCACGTTGGCAAAATTAAACTAATGGCAGCAATTACAATGGCACATTTAAGTCTCCGTTTGATTAACTAACGTTAGAGAAACTCGAGGAAGCCTCTGTCAGCAACTCCTCTGTCTTTTCCCACCGTCTCTGAGGGCGCCATGTTCCTAAATCTGTCTTTAAGAGGAGGGAGAAGATATCTCTTGCTCTCTGACTTATCTAGCTGAACCTTTCTTTATGTTCAGCGAGGATGATTTGGTGCCTGCCTTCCGGGGGAATGACTGAGAAATAAGGCTGCGTCAAACACCAGCCTCCTTGTACAGTCAGGTCATAAAACCAAGTGCAATGAAAGTCATGGAAAGGGAGAATGACAATGACTCTCCCACCTTTTTCTGAGAAAAAGAGTCAGTGAGAGAGAGAGAAAGAGAGAGAGAGAGAGGTGACTTTATTAAAAAACACTCCCTCAACATGATGATGAGTAGGTGGACCCTGCATATCCACCAAACGATGAATTGGATAGCACCATCAGACGTGGTGTAAAATCTCTCGTTAAACTTTATTATGTTTGTATTAAGGTTCCTGCCTCTTTCAGGAAGGGCCTGCCAACCCCAGACTCCCAAGTTTTAATTTGCAGTTGATGAAGCGACTGAAAGGGTTCCAAACAGGCCCTATTGTGCCATTGCCAAACAGACAGGGAGTTCGGTTCTTTAGCATTTTATCAGATGGTTATTATATACTGAGGTACAATAGCAGCTACTGTATAAATCAAATTCTGGCCAATCTGAAAATGTATGAGCAGTTACTGGATGTGAGGCACGCACCACTGACCAATAAAATGGTGTCAATCAGCGAGATATGGATCCGGAAATGTAATTAGATGCTTTTGCCTCCCCTAGTCAGACAAATGGCTGGCTTTGACACGTCCGTCCTCCCTGAAACCTTGAGGAGAGAGGGCGCCGTCATGCAGTATGAGACCAGCAATCAGCCGATTAACACGGGGCAGAAAAAAGCAAGCCATTTCCCTGTCATCTCGGCCACCGATACTGTCAATGTCATGGAAGTGGGGGGTGTGGATGTGACATGCGGGTTTCGGGTTGAGCGAGGAAGGGAGTGTCACTGCCTGGGTGACACGCTCCACTGGGCCTACAGTCAACTTATCAACTCCAATCACCGTGGGATTGTCACTCAAATTACTCCTTCATTTACCGCCTCTCCGCATTAATTACGACGCTAATCAAAACAAACTACTGCCACCCCTCCGAATGTAGCAGCTCCGGACCAAAAAAAGAAAACATCTGATGTATGAAGTGGCTCATCGACGTGACTCGCTGACAGGCCATGCAGGCATTCATCATCATTATCACGGGCACAGGCACACCTCATGTGGTGGACGCGACTCCCAACATCCACCTCTGCGATCACTCACTCACAACTAGTTTTATGCTGTTAGAATAAAAAAAAATGACATCCCTTGTCCAATTATCCAACATCAAAAAAAATCAAACGTTTTTTTTTTGGACTCACAGAGGGGAAAAAATAGCAGTCTGATTAAGTCAAATACACATAAAAGACTACATTTTCTCTTTAAATGATTAAATGCTTATAATGAGAAGGCTACTCCTCGACTCTTTATTAAAAGCAAGGTCAAAAAACAAGAGAACAGAAAACAGTAAAGAAAAGAAATGGTAATATGATCCGACACAAACAGGATACTATCATATTTAACAGTGGGACTAGGGTCCAACGTATACCCTGCTATTTCCACAGAAGATAAAATCTTAAAAGGGCCGTCTCCTTCTGTGTCTCGGGCTGGCAGCAGTGTGTCAGTATGTGTTATCGCACTAAATCTGTTTCTCTTTCCCTTTTATAACAAACAGAGTGGGGGGTCAATGTCTCCTGCACATTCTGAGGCTTGGGCTTCCGAGATAAGCAAACTCCTATACTGCATAATGCTGTGTTTCAGCTAACTAATATTTTAACTAATATTTTAACTTTGTATATAACCGCAACAGGGTTTTGGCTCCTCTGATCATGCAACTATAGGTCTGGTGAACATTTAAATGTGCCATTTAGAGGACAATCTTGACATGATCTGGCCCTAATTGTGTTCCTGGACGGCAGACAGAAAGCTTTTTGCACACACACCGTCCTGCCCCCTCTGACCCCTCACTGGAGAGGCAGCGGGTCTGCGATTCCCCTGGCAGATTACATCCATGTAAACAATTTCAGATGTGGGCAGGTGGAGAGCATCATGGGAAGGTGGTGGGGTGGAGGTGCAAAAGGAAGGGGTGCGGGGGGAGGTGGGGTGGGGGTGTGATGGGATGGATTCGCTGGTGAAAGCATCCTGCAAGTCTCAGTGGACTGGTGGCCCAACAAAGCGAGCCGGCCGGCCGACTCCAGCTCCTGCACACGTCTGATGGATTATCTGGTGCGGCCCAGAAGACTTAGCCATCAATCAGTATCTGGAGAGACAGGGCCCGGCCACGGGCCACATCTAAATAAATAGAGGTTACCGTGGGCCTCCCAGCGCGGCCAAGCCAAGGACTGACAGCAAGGGAGGAGGAGGAGGAGGAGGAGGAGGAGGAGGAGGATCTTGGGCCAGGAAAAACCTGAGGAAGAATCTCACTCGGTGGTGAAGAATCTATGCCTTCGACGGAATTCAGGCCAGTGCCCCTCTGCAACAACGACAGAATTAGATCTGCTGTTTATCTCGTTAGTTGCAGGTAAGGGAGAGGGAGAGAGAGAGGGGGGGGGAGACAGAGAGAGGGAGAGAAAGAGAGAGGGTCCTTCTCATTACTAGCTCGTGAATAGGAGTCAGCGGCATCCGTAAGCCACGTGTAGTGATGACACATCTGACCTTCTGTTCCAAATTAGTGACACACTGCTGTGTGTGTGTTAATGGCTCAACATGGATAAACAACACATGTCAGCATGTATTTATGGAGACCATGCATGCATACATGTATGTATTTACATACATATGTGTATATGTACGTATGGAGATTCTGTTCACCTCAGAATAAAATGTGACCCTGCATACCACGGGAATACCAGGCACCCAGCAATAACAATGGTCCTGAGGGTGCAATTTAGAGCGCATCCTTGCAGACCACAGTTTGACCTGCACGAACCCGCACTGACATCCCGAAGACAATTTAATTCTCTTATCGATGATAAGATGCAAAGGACTGTCAAAGTGAGAAATTGGCGTTTAATGGAATAAACGAAACCAGCAGGATAATGAATGCCCCTCTCAAACGGAGGGGTTGGGGGGGGGGGGTTAAAACGAAAATATTGCAGAGAGGCCTGATGAAATGCCTCATAATGGACTGATCTAAAATGCAGGGGCTGTTTGACATATGTCTTGGCTTGGTCATGAACGCCAGATAGGCAAAGCAAACAGGAGATAATGGACGGCAGCTATATCTTTCAACGGCCCGATATTAATGACGAACAATAACAACCCCGCCGGCTGTCTCGCGGATTCCCAGCGACATGGGAAGCCTGGAGACGTTTCTTCATGTTAAACAAACACAGGTGGGCGTGAGCACAGATGCTGGAAGGCAGGCAGTCAGGGAGGGAGGCGCTCTATCCGAGCCTAGCGTGGCAAGGAGAGGAGAAGGAGCGAAGCGGAGCACCGTCAAAGCCATGATGGACTGGTGGCTGTCATCGTTTTGAACCGCCGGGGCCGTAACTCTCCTTGGCGCATGTCTGCAGACAACAGGCTTTTGTTTGAGGAATCATTTGGAAATAGGAGCCAGATGCCGTTCCCTCACTCCACAAGCCTCCAAAAATATGTAGTCTTGATTGGATAATTTGGGGGACACTCAATGGGAACGGCTAGGTAGAAGAAATTCTGGCCAGTGTGTGTGGTCCCACAGAAAGCACTAAAGGTACACACAGTCCCATTTAAAATGCTAGACTTATGGCACAGAACTACTCTCGGGTCAAGTTTTTAAAGTGTTCACGCGTGCGTCACAGACTTAAATCTTGGTTTACAAAAATCTAAAATTGAAGTAAAATATCTTGATTGAAGTGTGCGTCTGTGTCTGTGTGTGTGTGTGTGTGTGTGTGTGTGTGTGTGTGTGTGTGTGTGTGTGTGTGTGTGTCTTTCTTTAGGTTCACTAGTAGGAAAGCTCGCTGTGCTTTGAGAATCATTTCAATGCACAGACTAACTTCAAGGTGACGAGTGCGCTTGGGCAGAAATTATGTTAGCAAGGGCATCCAATTCATGGTAGGCTGCTTGATTATAAGAGCCCACTGTGCTGACGTGGTGGAGTGTGAAAGTTGTGCTTTTTTTCCGAGGTTGCACCAGGTGAATTGACTAAAATGTGGCTCTATATCATCTCCATGCAGGGAAGTTAAGGGCTAGCTACTGAAGTTGCAGTCCATTCTGTACTGACCTTTAAAATATGCTTTGCCATCTGATTTTAGCTTCAAATATCTTTAAGCTAGATGGTCCACTACAAAAAAAGACATAAGAGGCAAAAATGGCGTCTGATTGCCTCTGCCTGTGTGTGCGTGTGTGTGTGTGTGTGTGTATTTGTGTGCCTGTACGTGCCTGCATGTGTGCGTGCCAGACAGAGAAACAAATAGAGAGAAAAGAGGGTAGAGAAAGAATCATTTGAAAAAAGAGAGACATGTAGCAGTCTAAAATCTACAGTGTGCTGCATGCACTAAAAAGGTATGTAAATGTTTGACTGCAGAACTGAGGAAAAATGACCTTGATGCAATCATTGGCGACATGCATTGAATTAACAGAGATGTCCTATAAAATCTCCACATTTTTACATCATGCCGTAACTGTGACGAGGTTCCCCTGTAGATCCATGATGACCTTCTATATCTCTCACACACGCTCACACACACTCATCACACATACACAGAGTGGGGAGAGAAGGGGGGGGGGGGGGGGGGGGGGGCGCGAGAGCCTCTCTATGACCTTGAGCATCCATTCCCTGTATGTGACATCATGACACTGACCAGACCAAAAGAGAACGCGCTAAGTGAGAATCTCAGTCCTTACTATGCTGAAGTTTCCAGGCTAGACAAATGGAGGACCCCCCCCCCTCTCTCTCTCCTTCTCCAGCAAAGCTTCTGACACAAACACCAGCACACCCGTTTTCATGTTAATTAATCATCTTCAGAAGCCGGTATATGGGTTAAATGACTCATTACAGGGCGAATGAAGACTCTCTCGCCCGCCCCTACTGCCTGTAGGAAGAATATCCCGCTTGCAAGTTCGGAGTATCCGACCCGCCGACCTTCAGTCTCACAAAGTCTCAGACATCGCGAGAAGCAGGATCAGTTTACATCCTGCATCCCCAGCACAGAGGCAGGCTAACGAAACGCTAGCGATTGTTGCAAACGTGTGTATAATGGCAGAGCCGGCGAAGAAGCAGCGAAAACCTTTGATGGAAGATGCAAAGAAAAGGAAAAGAGCCTCAGACCGAACGAGGGCTCGCACACGTATCGACACGTACAAACGCTAGGGGGAGTTTCGTAGAGAAAAAGCATCAGGCTTGCCTGGTATCCCTTTAAATTCTAAATATATAGCAATACTAATGCGGAGGGGAAAAGATTTGCTCACAGCATTGTATGTGATCAGAGAGTAGATTTTTAAAACTGAAACAATTGAACATGTCTTAAACATGTCAACAACTCTGCACTGAATCGTGTTACATGTGTCATTCCCTGCACAACTATAAGATGGAGGGCAGGCTTTGTACTGAAGGCCAAAGGTACATTATTGATCCTTCTGTCTGCAACAGAAGCACCATTCAAAATAAATAACCACAATCACCACAGGCATTTAGCTTGTGACACTGAGGGCTGATAAAGGGTGAAATATCTCTGCGCTACGCTACACCATCCAGTGAATGGCCTCGAACCCGGGGTCCATTAAACTTTAATCAGAACGTCTGCACCACAATGAGAAGAGTTGGTACACCCGAGCCATACTATCTGAAGCATGAAAACAGCGTTTAATATGAAAACTGGCTCAACATAGCCATCTGCAATGACACAGCTGATGGGTGTTTCCAGGGAAACAGCACATGCTTACTATCAAGTAGAGAATAAACTGAACAATAACCACAAGAGTTTGGATACATACAGCTGATTAGGATCCAAATCAGACCACTTCTGAGAGCAGTCGTTTTAATCTGCTTTGTTATGTTTTATCTGTCTTCCTGTCCAGCATGACCTGATTGTTTTGCATGCCTTCAGGCCCAAGGTTTCAATCTATTTGGTCACTGATTACCTATACGCAGACTTGTAGGTTGTAATTTGTTGCAATTTCTTTATCCATAGGCAGATAGCAGATCTGAGCGTATGCTTCTATAAGTTGGACAAATTCTCCATACTCTCTTTCGGCATGTTCTAAATCTGTTAACACAATCTCCTGTGCATGAATAGCTGGAGAGAAAAAGGGAAATGTCCTTATCTCTAGAAATTAATTTAGAAAGAGAGAGGAAGAGAACAGGGAGAACTTTTCTTCTCTCTCTCGTTCATCTGTGCTGGCCCCGGTGCGAGGCGTAATTTGAGGCAGACGGCCTCTCCCATGTTGAGAGCTGGATGGGGATTTTCTGCACAGATTGCAGAAAGCCAGTGACAGAGCGCTTCATTATACCCGGCTACCGCAGGGTCTGCCTCGGTGTGTGTGTGTTTGTGTGTGTGTGTGTGTATATGTGTGTGTATTTGGATGTGTGTGTGTGTGTGTGTGTGTGTGTATATGTGTGTGTATGTGTGTATTTGGATGTGTGTGTGTGTGTGTGTGTGTGTGTGTGTGTGTGTGTGTGTGTGTGTGTGTGTGTGTGTGTGTGTGTATTTGGGTGTGTGTGTGTGTGTGTGTGTGTGTGTGTGTGCGTGTGTTTGTGTGTGTGTGTGTGTGTGTGTGTATATGTGTGTGTATGTGTGTATTTGGATGTGTGTGTGTGTGTGTGTGTGTGTGTGTGTGTGTGTGTGTGTGTGTGTGTGTGTATGTATATGTGTGTGTATGTGTGTATTTGGATGTGTGTGTGTGTGTGTGTGTGTGTGTGTCAAGGTGCCATTTTCACAAGGGGGGGCATGGCTGTGTGAGGTTTGCCCTCCTCTTCTCTCCTGACCCTCCTCAGAATCAGACTCCATCTAACCAGCTCTTGCCACACACTCCAGTGGCCACACACTCCAGTGGCCAGCGCCATCAGTCTGCAGCCTGCAATCAGGCATCGGACTCATTCACACAGACTGGCTTAAAAATAATTTAGAAACAACTGACCACAACGTTACGGTGAATCAAATAAATGAATAGTGAGGAGTGGTGACTGATGGCATGAGGATGGCACAAGGGGAGAGCCCACAGAAGGTGACATTTGCTGGGCAAAACGGCCGTCATTAGCGAGCAGGAGCCGGGCCCGCGGGTCTCTGCCATGGGCAGATGCTCCTGCCCACTCGGTAAAAAAGGCCCGGCCATTTCCCAGCGGGTTGCCGGCCAGCAGACACAAGGTGTGCCCCTCTTGCCCGCCGCCCATCGCTGCCAAAAACAGGAACGTCCAGCAGGAAGAGGACGAGCGGTTCACCCCCCCCCAACCTCTCTCTCTCTCCCTCTCGACCCGACACTGAAACAGTTCTTCTTCCTGCATAATGCAAACACTGTGCCCATTTTGTAACCCAAGCCAGAAAAATAAACATAAACACATAAATACATAAACAAATAAACAAACACACACAGTGGTCTCCCCTTCTTGTTTCAGTGAACGCCGTTTTTCATCCAAATTAAAGCTAAATACTTTCTGGAGTCAGCACTTTCAAGGTCTGTTGATGTGGATGACATGTTTTTTGAGGGGGTGGGGGGAGTGGGAAGTTGTGGGGTTCAGGAAACACTGAAACTGTTTGCTCTACAGGGAGGCCAACAGCAAACATTAGCCAGCGCAGCAGACCAAATTGGCTGCAGTGCAAAGATTTTTCTTCCCCCCCCTCCCTCTCTTGTTTTGCATTCTCCCGGCGACGGTCCCAGGCTGCCCGCTGTGCCAGGGCGGGCAGGAGGCTGGCACCTTGCGAGGACCCAGGAAATAAATCCTTAAACAGGTGGTCAGTGTGTTGGGGGAGAGAGAGAGAGAGAGAGCTTCCAGCATATGACTGTCTGTTTTATGCCTGTTCATTACGGAGGTAGCCATTCTGCGCCAGCTTGCCCCCCCCAACCCCCATACACCCCCCCCCCCCTCATCCCCTCTGCCCTTCATTCAACCTTCTGACTTCCGCTGCCAAGGGCCCCACTGACACAGCACCAGTCAAGAGGCTTCTGGGGCCATGCTGAGCCCTTCCAGAACCTTCCATTAGCTAGCACGCCACCACACCACACCACAGGCACCGCTCTGAGGTAACACAGGGGCTCTATCCGGTCACCATCTTGAGAGGAGAATATTGCGAGCTGTGCGATTAACACTCATGTGTCACCAGGATAAAGTACACTGCCATTTATGGTACATTCACTGCCGAGCTACCACTGAAGTATGCGAACATTCACAAAACACAAAGTACACAAATAACAGTAAAAAACAACAACAACAAAATGGCAGTATACAGAAATACACAGGGGTGTAAAATGAAAATGAAAATCAATTTAGTCACTTGGCATTGACACACTGAAAATACACACTATAACCTCATACTGCAATGGATAGTTTAAGGTTCATTTGTCAGAAATAATGGCAATAACATGTCTAACATGTCAAATATAAATTCTTCAGTGAAAACATAATTTAGTGCCAGATTACTGCCCTATTTATGGTCCATTCATAATGGCATCACCCTCTGAATCTCTCCTACAATCTTAACTCTTTGTGTTCACATTGGCTCAATGTGAAGTTCATATACCGCCTCCAAGAGAAACAGTATGAGCAATTTCCAACTAAGCCAATTGTCCTCATAACAATAAGAATGCAGTTGAAGCACTCAAATCGCTAAGGCACTCCTTGAACAGCAGATAATCAAGACAGACTGATAAGGATCCAAAACTGTTTCCACATGCCAACTGACCAATCACTTTTTTTGTATGTGTGTGTACGTTTGTGTGTGTTTTTGTGTGTGTGTGTGTGTGTGTGCTGAAGCCTGTGTAGCTAAGCAACTAAGAGATACAGCACGAGTCATACAACTGCCTGCAGCAGTTGCTAGGGAACCGCTGGAGAGCTGCAAGCGTGAGTGCGATTGGTGCGAGCTAGCGACAGTGGCGTGATGCTGGATGGATCGGGGTCATAATGGCCCTGCCGTTTGATGGAGCCGTGGCGCATACGCCACAAGAAGATGAGGAATCGTGAGGCGCCATCTCAGCACCGTGGCCCCATGCATCAGACCCAATGAGCTAACTGTGAGCAGGCCCCTCTCTCTCTCTCTCTCTCTCTCTCTCTCTCTCTCTCTCTCTCTCTCTCTCTCTCTCTCTCTCTCTCTCTCTCTCCCACTCACAAGAGTTCATAACTAGCAGCCAAGCTGGAGTGAGGCAGGGCCCAAACCCCAGATGGAGGAGGCATTAGCATAAGGGCAGATGGTGAATAATTGAAAGGTGAGGGAGAGAGAGAGAGAGTTGGATAGGAGCGGTGGGAGGAGCTGGGTGCCCGGCAGCCAAATCTATTAGGTAGAAACCCTACTGTCAGCAGAGGCAAACACTAAAGGACAGGGGGGGGGGGGGGGGGGGGAGGAGAGAGGGAGAGAGAGAGAGAGTGAAAACACACAGACAGAGAGAGAGAAAATGAGGAACAGATAGTCAGAGAAAGAGGAGAGAGAGAGATATACAGAGAACACAGAGCACTATGTTGTTTTAACATAAACAGAGATCTCCTTTCTCTGTCTAAACTAACTGTAATGTAATGAGCTGATTATACAACTTTTACCCAACATCCGACTGCCACTGTTTCATCAACATGCAGCTGATGTCTGGGCTGGTGTAGTCCATGTACAGTCTTAAAAACTACATTCACCTAAGCTGCATTCTAATTATCAAAGGTTTATTAAGAAGACATTATGAATAAAAAAAACGTAATGCGTGTGTGTGTGTGTGTGTGTGTGTATATGTACTGTATGTGTGTGTGTGTGTGTGTGTGTGTGTGTGTGCGCGTGTTGGTGGAGGGCAGATCATGATTTTTTTTTTTAACTACAGGCAGAACATGTCCTCCTGCACGTTGGAAAATAATCAGCTTCTGAGTCACCATGCATTTTGCCAAGTTAAGCCACATTCTCTCCCTTTAATTAAACACAGAGATTGACAGGCGAACTGAGTAGGTTGGTTTTAACAACTGAAAGTGAGGACCTGAATTAATCAACACAGGCCCCTTTAGTGCGCTTAACATGTCACCACGACTTTGCCACACAAAAAAGATGAAGGTCACCAACACAGGCGCTAAGAACATAGCAGCTTAATAATTCAGAACACCTCAAAAGAATAACGCTGAAAAAGTACATTCAGGGATATAAACCTTGGTCGTTCTCCCCCTGTGCCCCCCCCCCCTCCACCCTTCTCCTGAAGCCCTTTTCTCTTTCTCGCTCAGATGGTTGCTTTGGAGTCTAGAAAGGTGAGTAAAAAGAAAGAAGTGAAAGAGAGAGAGAAAAAAAGAAGAGAAGAAGAAATGTGGTGCACGAAGAAGCACCTCACAAAGGAGGCGAACGGAAAGAGTGACATGCCGCAGCTGGAAGAGGCCCGGCCGGAGGAGAGGCTGACGAGGGTGGACAGTGTATGGAAGGCCTGGCTTTCACCTGCTGACTCACAGCAGACCTCGGTGTGAACCCCTGGCCCCAGATAGGTGAGAGGATCACAGTTCTCGCCATCCATGTGGATCTTTGGAGAAAACAGTCCATTGACATACAGGTTGTGGAAGCCGTTCTTGTGGGGTAAAGGGGATGTGCTTTGGCCACAGGTGAAGGGTAATTGTGTTGGGTGGGTGGGGGTGGGGGGGGTGGAGGTGGTGGAGCTCAGGGACAGAGGTACAAGGGTGTGGGTTTCAAGCAACACCTGACATCAGCGCGATAGGGCAGGAGATGAGATTGGATGTGATTGATTCCTCACCCCTGAAAGTGTGTTTTTTTTTTTTTTTTTTAAAGCTCCCTCCACCATAGAAGCTGATAGCTCCTTCCAACACAGAACTGACTAATCTTAGTTGTACAGATGCTGCCAGGAAAGCTGTTTCAATTTCTATTCGAAATTTAAAAAGAAAAAAGAAAACAGATTGCAAGAACTTGAGGAAGACAACCCCTGCACTTCAGTCCAAAACGGAAATCTGTAGCACAGATTTAGTAATAAAACTTTTAGATCCTTCTCATGTGCCACTATTTTCGAAGCTTATGTAATATTTCAATAAGGCGATGGGGTGATGTCTCTTTGAGGGTGCTTGCTGCTGGGAGGACTGGTTCCAGCTGGGGAACCATCCACCAGGGAACCATGCTCTGTGGGAACCACAGCAGGAGGTGCCACAGGTGCAGGTTTCCAGATGAGGTTCCCCGTGGTTCTAACCAGCGTCCTCCCAGGGTGCTCACTCATTGACCAGTTGTTAAGTTGTTAACGTAGCCCATGCCAATGTTAACGGGACAACAGTGAGGCTAACGGGACAATGGTGAAAACGACTCCACTGGAGAAGATGTGACGGTAACAATCAGAGTTTGTGAGTGTGTTTGTGTTTGTGTGTGTGTAAAAGAGAAAGAGAGAGACTAATTGTAACAGGCAGGTGAACAGAGAATGGAGAGAAGAAACAGGGAGGACACAGGGAACGGGAGAGGCTGGAAGATAAGAGGAGGCGGTAAACATGGCGGTAAACACAGAGGAGATAAAGGGAATCCGTACCCTTCACAGAGG
>NW_027468620.1:9683033-9685533 GCF_046254945.1 Alosa pseudoharengus | reverse complement strand
ATAGATAGAGAGAGAGAGAGAGAGAGAGAGAGAGAGAGAGAGACAGACAGAGAGAAAATATTCCCAATCAGGGGGTTGGTGGGGTTATTTTTTGCTAATTTTCTCCTCTGTCGTGCCGGCCGTCTCTCCCGCTGGACGACCAGTTCCCCTGTAGAAGGCACCTGGTTCTCGGAGCAGAACTGGGTCAAACTGCCCAGTGTGACCACCCACAGTACCTGCCTGTCCTACCCAGGACACAGGCACTCAGCTGTAGTGGCGGCGGTGGCAACATCAGCAGCGTGGACACCCTGATGCAGCAGCCCCAAAAGGTGATTAAACAAACACAGATCTCCGTCCATGTCTATTCTTTGCCACTTGTTCAAACATGGCCCTGGCATCCCTGGCTCCCTCGTGCGGCTCGAGCTCAGCCTCCAGGAGACGCAGATGTGCCGTGCCGCCCGAGCCTTTGAGGTGTCGAGACTTTTATCCCGCATAACACTGCAGACTTCCTATTCACCGTCCAACTATTCACAGATAGAAATTATGAGGCAAGCAGAATATTCTCTGCCAGATAGCATAAAAATGAGCTGGCAAAAACGCAACACAGCAGTCATAGTCTCCACAGACAATGGTCTCCAATCTACAATGCTGGATATTGTACTTTGGTGTAGATAGGAATAATTTGAGAAAAAGAGAGGTGAAAATGTATAGTGAAGCAAAAATGACCCCTAATCAAGTTCTATCTGCAAAGCTGAGACTGAAAAACCAAACTCTTGGTTTGGAAACTATGAGCATCGTGGGAACAGGGGGCATTTAGAAAGGAAAGTTCCTGCAAGTTTTCTGATTGATCGGTTTTCTTTTGCCAAACTTCTTTGAGTCACGAGTCTCCGACCTTATATTGCTCCAATGAGACTGAAAAAGAAAACATCAGAAAGATGGAAAACAGACATTGTGCGATATTCTAAACACTAAAACAGCATTCCTGAGCAGCCCCGCTCTCTGCTCCCTCATCTGCATCAGTCGCAGTACCTCAGTGCGGTTTGTTGCAACCCAGATGACCGGCTAGAGCCAGAGAAATGGAAGGCACGGCCCACAGGGAACACATTCTCTCTCTCACTCTCTTTCTCGCTTCATTATTTTGTTCCTCAATGTCTGTCTGTCTCTGTCTCTGTCTCATTCTACCTCTGCTTTCTCTCCTTTTCTGCCTCCCCCCACCAACTTTTCTCTCTACTCCCCCACCACCCTCCCCCCTCTTTCTACCTCTTTTCTTCTTCTCTCTTTCACAGGCCCACTACAAGCCCCAGGAAAAGTTCCTCTTGGCTTGACCCCATTGAGTCTCTGCCGTTCTAACTGCCTTTCCCACTTCGTGGCTCAGATCCACGCACGCACGCACGCACGCACGCACGCACGCACGCACGCACGCACGCACGCACACACGCACACACGCACACACACACACACACACAGGAGTTCTCCTCAGAGTTTTGAAGGCCCCCGGCCCACCTGTCCCCAGGTGCATCCTAACCTTGCAGGGCCTCTTCCTCCTACAGATGAGCAGTGCAGCAGCAGCACAGCGAGCTACTTCCATCTCTGGTGTTTACCTTCCTGGATTTCTACAGATACGCTGGAAATCACGTATTGAGATGGTGCAAAAGGGGGGTTTGGAACGAAAAAGGAAGGAAAGTGAGGGGGGGGGGGGTGTCTACAGGGGATGGAAGAGAGAGAGAGAGAGAGAAATGTGATTTATCTGTTTGACTGGAGATGTGAATAGGATGGAAGCCAGGAGCGTTTCTGCGGCGGGGGTCTGTGGAAAAAGAAAAGCCTGGCGGGCTAATTTATGGTCCAGTTGTGGACGTGTTAATGGAGCGAGTCTGTGGAGCGGATCCATCTGCTGAATGTGGGGCAGTGAACCCCCCCCCCCCCCCCCCCATACACACACACACACTTTCCCCCGCCTCTTCATCTACGACCCCCTCTGCCAAGCCCACTCTCAAGCCCGCAGTCCACGTTTGTCTCCATCATCTGGATACAACATCACAGCCATCAACGACATGCAAAAAACCCAGAGAAGACATTCTGCATTGGATCACATCAAACCATATGTGATACGGATATATGCAGGTTGAGGGAGGAAACCAGAGCAGAGAGGTTGGGGAATGATCTGGAAACAGTGGACACACACAGTCAGTCTAGCCATCAGTGGTGCTGTGCTGCACTGGGGATTAATCAAGCTGAATGTTTATATGCCACTGTGTCTGTACACAAGGCAGCTGCTCCCCTCATCAAACCATTGATCTGGGAGAGTTTCAAGCTGTATAAACCAGGGGACACACACTGAGCAAAAGCTAACATATATATACTGTATATATATTATTATATTTATACATTTATTATCTTGCTGCAGAGGCCCACTTAGCCCGTAGCCCATCTCTCTCTCTCTCTCTGTCTGTCTGTGTCTCTCTCTCTCTCTCTCTCTCTCTCTCTCTCTCTCTCTCTCTCTCACACACACACTCACTCTACA